>NC_047665.1:62547308-62814808 GCF_011762505.2 Arvicanthis niloticus | reverse complement strand
TAGACAAGCAAGGAGATTTTTTTTTTCACAGCTGTATAAAATGTTTTGTAAGTATTATCATTAGACTCAGTTTTCTCCAAAGGAATGTTCATAAACTTGCATGTTGCAGTAAGCTAAAGTCAAGTTATTATTGAGTAAAGAAAAGAAATTAAGTAATTCAGTGCAGCCAAGGCAGAGACTCCAAGTCTGTAGCCGTCACATCTGTCCTTGGCCTTCAGGATCCTTTTTCATTAGACAGGTTCATACAGAGTCACATACAGTACTGTGGGCCATAAGCAGATGATCCATTTTTAAAAATCTTTATACCTTTCTTTTAACTGTACCTTTTCTATCTTTAGCTGGTTTTGGATGTTTTGGGTATCGTTGCCAATACTGTTCATTGTGGGCTATCCCGGCTTACCACCTAGAAGCCACAGGTTGTACCACAGCCCAGGCAGATAAGTCCTCTAGATCTCTGTAAGCAGTCAATGCTCACAGACAAAACCATCTATTAACTCTGTCCTCAGAGAGTTTTCTAAGCTATGCAGACTGACTGTATAGCTAACTTCCATTTAATATCACTGCCAGACTAGGAATGTTTACTCTGGCTTACATTTCCGGGTTGAAGAAAATGTACCCTTTGAATGCATGTACCCTTATCCATTCTATTTGCTATATATTTTTTGAACAGTTAAAAGCCACCTCCTTAAAAATTTGTCCCTCAGTATCAAGTTGCAAAGATTTGAATCCAGCCTGTCACAGCTATGGGGCGTCAGATAAAACTGCACATGCTCAGCTAGTCTCCCTTTCTTTCTCCTTCCTTTATTTGTCTCTGTTGTCTTCATTTCTGTCACTGTCTGTCAGTCTGTCTGTCTGTCAGTCTGTCTGTCTGTCTGTCTGTCTGTCTGTCATTTCTCTCCCATTCTTTCTATTCCAGTCTTGACAGGACCTCATTACACAGCCCAGGAGAGCCCTGACCTCATAACTCTATCTTAACTCCACTTCCCCAACCTCTGCCAAGTGCTGGGATTCCAGGCATGAGACTGAGCTCTCCACTTCTAAACCGAGGGAACAAATTGTTTCTCCTTAACAGCTTTATTGAGAGACTCAACCAACAAAGATGCATAGGGGGTAATTAGTAGGGTCCTTAATAACAGCCTGAAAAATATCCACTGCTAGTCGGTTCCTCGTCTGCTCATGTTTTTCAGTTTTGAGGGTCTCTAAGCACATTTTAAATATAATCTCATCAATATACATGAAGCTCCCTGATACACGTCACAGCAGTCAAATATATATATTTGGAACTGGTTTCCACAAGTTTGAACATAGGAGAGGGGGTTAGTACACGTGGTGGGATTGTGTTGGCTATGGAGAGAATTAGAAAGGATTTCTGCGAGTAGTATTTTCTTCTCCTTGTTCATCCTGCTTCGTCCTGTAATTACTAACAGGCAGGTGTAGTGGGCTGTCACTCCCCCTTGCATTGTTTTCCTTGAGTTTACTGGATGATAGAAATGTCACTATAAGGTGACATGAAGGGGCTTTCCCACTTGCTCCCACCATCATCATCAAACAAGAGATCTCCCCATCTCCAAGATGGTGCAATAAATGGGGACAGGGTCTCTCTGGGTGTCTACACTCTTTGACAGGAAGAACGAGTTGAGAGTTGAGTATTCAGTGAAGAGATCCTACGCTGCTCTCATCTAGCTGACATATGGGACTTAAGAATAGCTCCATCAGATGCATGTTAAATTTTACATCAAGTTTCCCTAAATATAGACAGACTACGTGGTGAAGACTGGATGCTCGGTTTAGATTCATGCACGGCTACTTCCTTCCAGGCTAAGTCTAGGTGAGACATGAAGCCTCATCTGCCTGTGGAGATGACAGTCTTATCCGTATTTAGGAGATGTGAGGCCACAGAAGGCATAGATGCTGACCCAAGGATGTACCTGCATGGTGTTGGAACTTGTTATACATGTAGTAAATGCTTTCTGGGTAGGATGAGCTATGTGTTTAAGGACAATTAAAATTTCCCCTTCAGAGGGTTTCCCTGAGAACTAAGCACATACCCAGTTTTTAGCTTTCATCCAGCATATAGCTTTATATGAATATCATTTTCTCCCCCAGCCAGGATTCCCACTCAAGGCATGGGATGGCACCTCTATCTGTTAATCAGTTTTACTTCATTAAAAACAAACTCACACTTTGTAAACTGGGTGGCTATATGGTCAGCTTATCATTTTGGACTTGATTTGGCTGGCTCATGTGTCTTGGAAGAGCCAGCTAGGAGTGTGGGCTTGTCATTTTCCTACCCTCTTGCTTCCTCCAGTAAGCTAGCCTATGCCTGTTGAAATGCTGATGGCAAACTCCCATAATGTTGGCTATGTTCTCAGGTGTGAGCATTCTGCAAGTCCCAAACCCTGGCACCCTTGTTTATATTGTTCAGTATGACAGACAAGTCATACTGCTAAGCACTGATCTAGTGTCGGAGTGGATCTCTGAAGGCACAGTGGCACGGAGGCAGAGGCCATAGCTGCAGCTGTCTACCACAGCACCGTGCCTCAGTCTGTTCTCCATTGCTATAACAAAATGACTGAAGCTGTGTGTGTGTCCTAGCTTGCTTTCTGTTGCTAATAAACAGTGATAAACACTATGACCAAAAGCAACTTCAGGGATGTCTTAGTTAGGGTTTTACTGCTGAGAACAGACACCATGACTAAGCTAACTTTTATAAGGACAACATTTAATTGGGGTTGGATTACAGGTTCAGAGGTTCAGTCCATTATCATCAAGTGGGAGCATGGCAGTATCCAGGCAATCATGATGCAGGAGAAGCTGAAAGTTCAACATCTTCATCTGAAGGCAGCTAGGAGAAGACTGGCTTCCAGGAAGCTAGAATAATGGTCTTAAAACCCACCCACAATGACACACTTCTTCCAACAAAGTCACACCTACACCAACAAGGCCACACCTCCTAATAGTGCTACTCCCTGGGCCAAGCATATTCAAATTATCACAAGGGAGAAAGGGTTTTATTTAGCTTTCACTCCTAGTCCCCAGTCCATCATTGAGGAAAGTCAGGGCAGGAGCTCAAGCAGGAACTGAAGCAGAGACCATGAAGGGATGGACGGTGCTTACTGTCTCACTCCTTCTCTCTTGCTTACTGATTCATGACCAGTCAACTTTATTAGGATTACCTGCCCAGTGGTGCCACTGCCCACATTGGTTAGACACTCCCCCATCTATCAACATTTGTCAGAACAGTTCCCTAGAGATATGGTTACAGGTCAGTCTTATGTGGGCAATTCCTCAGTTGACACTCCCTTTTCCCAGATGACTTGTGGTTGTGTCAAGTTGACAATAAAAAACAACCAGGACCATACAAAGAAAAGAAGTATTCACAGTTTTCAGGGTACCAATATACTGGTTGTTTTGGGGTGTCTATTGCTGGGATAGAACACCATGAGCAGAACAAGTCGGGGAGGAAAGGGTTGATTTAATGCACACTTCCACAGCACTGCTTATCACTGAAGGAAGTCAGGATGGGAACTCAGATAGAGCAGGAATCTGGCAGCAGGAACGGGTGCTGAAGACAAGGAGGGGAGCTGCTTATTGGCTTGCTCCCCATGGCTCCTCAGCCTGCTCTCTTATAGGACCCACGACCACCAGCCCAAGAATGGCATGGACCCTCCTCCATCAGTCACTAGCTAGGAAAATGGCCTACAGCTGGATAGTACGGAGGTATTTTCTCAATTGAGGTTCTCACCATTCAGATAACTCTAGCTTGTGTAGAGTTGACATAAAACTAGTCAACACAGTGGGTGATGGCTGTCCTGGCAGTAGAGAAGGAAGGGAAGTGGGGATGTCAGAACAGGATCAAGCCTTTTTTGATATCATCCTCTCAGGACAGCGAGCTGTTAGCTCTGCTTTATTGTTTTCACGGAAAGGAGTCCCCATGCATACCCAGTTTCCCCTAGGTTCTGTTTCATGAAGGTGCCACCTCAACACCATTCATTGGACATTAAGAGTCCAACACAGGACGTTGGGGTAGGGAGTGCACTCAGACCAACCCAGAGCACAATACAGCTCAGCACAGCTCTCGTGCTCCTGTACTTATATATCGGGTGGTCACAAACTTTGCAAGCTCAGCAGTGTCAGAAGCCACGGAGTTCTGCTTTGTTCAATACGACCAAGACTCCCTTCAGCTCTCCACTAGGAATCTCTCTCAAATAATTGCCTTTCAAGCTCTGGCAACTCAAAGGCTCACAGAGCAAAACCTTAATTAATGCTGCTATAACCAAGGGTAAGGGGCAGAAGGGAAACTGGCATTTGTCTAAGGCTGCTGATTGCCGGTGATTGGGTCCTAGCCCGCCCCCCCCCCAAATTCCCCTCACCATATATATTCTTCTAGATTTTGCACTCAAAACTGTATTCAAGAAGGATATGATTAGATTAAGTCTGCAAAAGAGTAGTCAGTTCAGAGAGGCTAAGAAGCTTGCCTGAGGTCACACAGATGCAAAATAGTAGCTAAGGGATTGAATTTAGGTCTGTTGGGACCGTGGCATTTCTCCTCTGAAATGCTGCAGAGCCCAAGGGAAGCAGTGATTATCATATCAAACCTGTCTGGGTATGTGGCTTCAGTGACTGACAATGTGCCTATCATGCCTGGCTGTCCAGGTGGTGGGACCTGCCACTGGCTAAATGCATATTCAGTTTGGGGTAGAATCATCTGTTGACTATAGATAATAAAAATGGAAATATTTCAAGATAAAGGGATATGAGTTTTGGCAGGGTGTGGTTTAGTGACTTCCTGCTGAGTGCTGGATACTAACTCGAAAGCAGCAGATATCTCCATGTGTACCTAAGATAGTAGGCTGAGCTATTAAAACAGATGACAGACGAGCCCAGAGACAGCATTCTTTAAATCAGATGGGATGCAGGATGCTTAGTGCCAGGTAATGACTTTTATTCCTCCTTAGGGTTGGTGACGTGGTTGTGAGCCTGTTTAGGTAAACAGATTGTCCGTGTGTCGGGCCTCCTGCAGGATTCACAGACGAGATATGGGGGATAGAATAGCAGTACCAGAGTAGCATTGGCGCCCCTTCTGTGGGAGTGCCTCTTTTCATGGTCTGCCTTTGGCCGACTCTCAGTTACTTGAATTGGCCAATCTGCAGAAAATAAGTTTCTGGCCCAGCACTGGCCTTGGTACTTGGTAGAAGGGAGGTGAGATGCATGGGGAATATTTTAGTAACCTGGGACTCCATTCTGCTCAGACTATGCATGCAACCTCTTCAAACAATGCAATCAGCAACCTGTTAGTAATGTAGGGCCCCCAGTGCGTAGAGCTGAATAAATATCTGCTTTATGCAATGAGAACAAGTTACTCCTCTTAGAAATGTCTTGATGATACCCCTTTCTATTCAAACACATCCTGGAACACACCTGGGAACTGGGGCTTAGAATTCTTTCTGTTGGTGATGATATTCAAAACATGTGAGGGGGCGGGTCAGAGGGTGGTGCTGGGGTCAAACCTAGGGCTTCATGTTTTAGTGCATGCTGAGTGAGCACTCTGCTAGTGAGCTATGTCCCTAGCACATGTGAGGATATTTAAGTCCCATTGATAATCTTAATAGTTACCACCTAATGAGTATTTACTATGGCTAACACAATGCTCCAAGTGTTTTACAGACCTGCTTAGTTTTGCAAGCCACCTTAGTGTTAGGAATTATTGCTCACTATTGGCAAAGAAGAAAATTAAAATACCAATAAGTCAGCTCTCTGCAGGGCATGCAACTAGTAAATGGTAGAGCTATGTCTAGTTCCCAGCTCTGAACGTTTCACCTGCTTCCCATATATAACCCAGCGTAGAAAGACTTAGACTAAAATCTCTGCTAGCAGTGTGAATGGATGGTGGACTTAAAGTGGCCAGACTGGAAGAGTTGACACCTGGGAATTGAATATGGACATAATAAAAGAAGCCCTTGACTAGTCTCAGGTGTCTAGAAAAGAGTGTGTGTGTATTTGCATGCATGTGTGTGAGTGCATGTTTGCATGCCTGTATTTGTGCTTGCAAATGCATGGTAGCCCTTTAGACATTGAAGGAAAAACATATACAGCATGTGCATAACTAATTTCTTTTGTGTCTTACTTGGAAGCCAGAAAAAACAAGATTGACTCTGTCGTCTCTGGGGCTTTCTGGAGCCTGCCTGACTATTCTGCTACATCTGAAAGCAGCGTGAACACATGGTTTATGGTTGAAGTGGATATTAGCTTGTAAAGAGGGGTGTGGATCTTGGAGTGTAATGTTAATGCACTCATCCTAGTTCCACTCAGAAGGTGCTGGCAATTTCCTCTTCTACACAGTGGTCTCTAGAGAGCATCCTACCCTATTTACATATTCCTGTTTTCACATTTGCACACATGGTGGAGAAAAAGGCAGGAAGTGAATGGACACGTGTAGTATGTCTGTGGTTAACACTTGTTTGCAAGTCTGATGTGTCAAGTGTATTCCTATAATTTTCACACTCAGAAGGCAGAGGCTTACCCTTCAATGCCCACTGTTAGTCACCTGCTAGCAACATAAGGCCCAAGTCACTAATGTTTCACAACCTCCCCAAACAGCACCACTATCTGGCAAATGAATGTTCAAACACGTGAGTTCTTGGAGGAGGTATTCACATTCGAACTAGCAACATTCATAAGAACCAGGATCTCATTCTAATTACCTCCCAAAGGTGGTACTTACATATGTCATCACATCATGACCAGGAGTTCACATAAGGATTTGCAAAGGATACATACACATGTATGTGCACACATACACATATGCACAAACAAACAACATCTCAGCATTTGGTTCACAGGTTATTTTCAGTACCCATTTACTGATCAAAATAATAAATAAAGAACTTGAGACACAGAGAGATACACGGTGTAAGCCGTGTGCTGGGCCAGGGCACTGTGGCACTTAAGCAAAGTTCTCAACTGCTATATAAGTAGTTATGACTACTGGATCTGTACTGTCCACTGCCTGCTGCAGCCATGCCCACTGTTCTTTGCCACACTATAGTCATAACTACTGGATTTATACTGTCTATTCTCAGAGGATCTTCAGGGGATCAAAGCTATTCTGAACAAAAATACTAAGCATAAACTGACCTTCTTCATTTCCATCATCTTATAAGCATTTGGTGGAATTTTCTAGAAGCTACAGAATATGAGACATCTCAAGTTAGTTGAATGCAGAAGTGACAGTGAGATTCCAGGTATTTTTACAACCAGACATTTGAGAGATTTGGCAAAAATCCAAAACTATGCCATAGGTTTTTTTTTTTCCCCCTCTCTGAACTGTTTGGATAATGTCTTGTTTCATGTTAGATAAATTAGTAACTATTTTATATTTCTGAATTTTTGTATCTTAGAGAATTTTCATCCAGAGATTGAAGTATTTGGGGAGGTGGATCGAGACCATAAAAGGGAAACATAGCGTGTCTGTACATCAATTTCCCTTATATAGGATGTGGCAGGCATGTGAATGATCACTCGTCAGCCTTGATAGTGGAGCAAACTGCTCCAGCCGCAGCAGAGTGACAGTCACCACAATAGAGAGACTGCTATCATCCAGCCTATATTGTGACACATCTCAAGTCTAAGTGGGACTAAATGGAAAACCCATAGAGAACCAGCCAGCTACTGGTTCAATCTGTGGTCCTTACTGGGGGCTATGTAGGCTCTCATCATTAGCTGCTGAAGGAAGAGAAGTGTGGCAGAGTAAAGAGAAGCCACATAGCTTGACCACAGCTTTGGCCAGGTTTCATGATGCTTCAGATTTTTAAAAGCAGTTGGTTTTCATGTACTCAAGTATGCCTTGACATTGAAGAGGAAGATGCTCATGAGGAAGGGTGGATAGAATTCTGGCAGGCATATTTTGGCAGGGTTGAAGAATCATGATGTATTGAATCAAATGTGAGTGGAACAGAAAATATGTGAGCTTATGAACACAGCCGATGATGTTGACATCTGCCAGACTCTATCTGTAGTGGTAGAACCCTGGACAATCCAGATGGTTTCAGACCCAAACCACAGGTGATGGGAGTGGCTGGTGCAGAAGTCTGGTGCTGCTCTTTGAACAGGGCTGACCCTCCTTTGAAATAAGCATGTTGTCTGAAACGTGAACTGTAGCTTAAGTTCTGGAGGGGATGGCAACTGCAAAATTGAGCTGAGACCCATCCTAGAACAAACAGCATCTTTGGAGTTTCAAGTCTAATCCCAACTCTTGCTGCCCTAGTTCACAGCAACTGAACTATAGAGAAACTGTTTTTATCTGTATCTTGCATGTAACGTTGGGACATTCATGTATTTTTAAAATACCTGCTCTAAGATGAAAGGGCATAAGCCAGTTGAAACCAGTGTGTCAGAACATGTTAATTTATTCCATTTCTAATAACCTTATGAGGACATAGAAGACAAGTTCAAGTATGGCCTGGAAGAAGGACTTCCCTGGGAGAGGCAGACAAGCTCAGTGTGAGCTCAGACTATTTTTCATTGGTACTGACCATTTTCTTGTTACTGGGGTTGGTTGTTGAAGAACGTTCTTCCAGGAAATCTTTCCAGTGTTCCAAATGAGACTATGAGCCTTCTGTGGATCACTCAGCCTCTGAAGGTCCATGACACTCCAGGAAAAAATCTCTTTTGATATTTTCCTTTCAGCTCTGTTTCTGGGTATCACAGAATGGTGATTGGGAGAGACAATACTAGGCTGTGCACTGGGGCTCCAAGTGGTACCTCTGTGTGGTAAGCTTTCTGCTTCATAAGCATACAATTTCGGCAAGTGGAAGAATTTGTTGGCTATACGTAATCAGCTGCCATAGGAATCATTTAAGAGTTTAGGTCAGCAAGAAGAAATGTTGATAAAGCAGGAGAGATAACATCTACTCTGATGGGATATAAGAAAACATTAGTCACTAAGAAAATGGCTGCAAAAATGAAGGGGTGTGACCCATAGGTTGAGAACCACTGCCTTAGAGAGAACTCTAATTTTTCCCCAAAGAGAAAATTATGCCCTTCCCCAAATTAAAGTGAGTCCAAATCTATAGATGAAATTATGATAAAATAGAAGAGAGTGTGTTGGCTTTGATTTTTTTCAAAACCTTCTTTTAATAAGGGTTCTTACATGTCTTAACCTCCCTTCTAGCCCAACCACCCACCAGAGGTAGTGAAAAAGAAAAGTTATTAGAATATGTGGGCTGTGGACCTGTTTAGAATTAGTTCTTTGAAGCAAATCCAGTCTGCATCGTCAGGCTATCAACAGTTCAGAATCAACAACAGCAGGTTGATGCAGAAGAAGGCTCAAGACTCTACTGTATGCTGTTTAGAAGTAGTTCCTTGTGGTGATTTCAATCTCCAATTGTCAGGATACCAGCAGTCCAGTTCGGTAGTGCCAGGATAGTAAACGCAAATTAGCAGCAGTGGCACAATCCAGCAGAAACATCCAGGCCTTCACGGAATCAGCACAAGTCAGCAGGAGTGTCCAGGACCAGCAGGGACACCAGGGGAAGTTCTCTGCTGTGCCTCTCTCAGCAAAGATGAAGACATGAGACCAACAAAGTATTGCAAAGCTAACTATGCACATCTGCTGTCACTGTTCTTTGAGACCTATTTACACTCCCTCCAAACATCATGTGCCCTCCCATGGGTCTTACCTCTCACAGGTCTTGTCTCAGCAAAACACCATATGAATCTGTCTTAGCAAATCTCCATGTGAGTCTGTATCAGCTGACATATCCAGAAACTTCCGCTTCATTCAGCCAAATGACCCAAGTTCACAGAAGCAGCAAGAAGCTGCCAGAACACCACCAGTTTTTTGGTATGTTTCTCTGTATGGATCCACAACAAATGATGACGAATAAACAATGTTAAGGTATTCCAATAGCATCCATCAGCATCCACTGTCTGTTGGGTTGTATTTATACTCCTTCTAAGCATCATGTGTCCTCTCAAATGTCTGTTTCAGCAAAACATCATTTCGCCTGTGTCTGCGTCAGCAAAACATTCTTTCACATGGCTGCTTTAACAAAATATCCTTTTACCTATATACCCCAGCAAAACATCATTTGACATAGTTGACTTTCTAAAGAAACCAGAAGCTTCCCCTTTAAAAGTGGGCCGTCCTTCCACATTTCTAGTACTTTATATGAAGAAAAGACACACAGACATTCCCATGGAAAGAATGCCAGGTCACAGTGCAGCTAGAGATTGGTGTCCCATTGCTATAAGCCAAGGAGCACAAAGGCTTCATGGCCACCATCAGGCATTAGGAGAGATTTGTGGAATGTTTCCTATTTAAAGCTTTCAGAGGGTGCCATGGGGCCAGCTTTTCAATTTCAGACTTCCAAACTCTAACCCTCAAGTGAATTAGTTTCAATTGTCATAGGTGTGTATTCAGTTACACAGTCACCAGGAAAAGACACAAGACACAAGATACTAGGACTATCCAAATGCTACTCAGCTCTTGGGTTCTACCCCATCTCTTCTTCTGCTGCTTAGTGCTACTTGCGATGCCATCCAATCAGAACATGGGGCCTCATGGCTCAGGAAGATGTCCTCAGATGGAGAAAAAGTCTTCAGTTCTTTTTTTTCCTAATTTGCTTGGAGAGTTTTAAAGTATATAAGTGTATATCTCCAAGGCTTTTACATTTCCTGAATGTATGAAGTTTTTTTTTTATTAAGAAAATGTGGTAAATATATAAAAAAAATGTGCAGACATCTTTTTTGGCTCATTCTTCATCTGGCTACTTCTTTACCTTTCACAGCCAACACTGCCTGTGATGAGAGAATGTGAGGACTTCCCTCTCACTCACTCCAGGCTCTTCACATATCTTAAAGATTCTCTCTCTCTCTCTCTCTCTCTCTCTCTCTCTCTCTCTCTCTCTCTGTGTGTGTGTGTGTGTGTGTGTGATGTATCTTCTCTATTCTAGAAAATAGGGTAAAATGAGAATAGGTTGAATAGCGTGTTAATTAGAATACACACACACACACACACACACACACACACACACACACACACACACATATATATATATATATATATATATATATATATATATATATATGAACCATCTCAAATAGCTGGAGCAGAAGGGATTTAATACAAGATGTAGGTGTCTGACAAGGAAACCAGTGGACAGGAATTGAGCAGCACCAGGGAAGCCCTGGGAGCCTCACTGCCTCTGCACAGTGTGGGTAGGTGGCTGCTTCTGCTGAAGAGACTTTGAAGGCAGGAAGCCCAGTTGTAGAGTCATCATGTCTGTGTTG
The DNA here is from genome assembly GCF_011762505.2 of Arvicanthis niloticus. Taxonomy (NCBI): domain Eukaryota; kingdom Metazoa; phylum Chordata; class Mammalia; order Rodentia; family Muridae; genus Arvicanthis; species Arvicanthis niloticus. The sequence continues at coordinate 62,803,516 of NC_047665.1, read as the reverse complement.
TGGTTTGTGCCAGCAAAATGGAAGCTGGCCACCCTCCCATCTCTCTTCATAATCATCCTATATTTATATCTGGCATGAATTGCTTGAGCCCAAAATCACACCAAGACCCCAGAAGCAGGGAAGCCTCAGAAATAATGTTGCTTTTGACATGGAGCCTCTGCAACACGGAAAGACACAAGGGACTAGAATGGATACAGTGAACTAGACTGCAGTGTCCATCAGAGAAGGGAGGATGTTTCTTTGTTGCCATAGTCTTTTTCAGAAGGGTGGGCTCAAGAGAGCCCAATTTGTATAGCTTTCCTATGGTTTCTTCTTTAAGCATACAGTAGTAACATTCTGTTTGCCTCTCTTCCCCTGATGTCTGGCAGTTCTGTGTTCTGAGATTTAACTCTTTGTGATGCCTTTGTCTCCAATGATTATGCTAACATTAGGGACTGAACACTCCAGAAAAATCAGAGGAGCCATTTCCCAGTCTATGGATGGAACTCTCAGACTACCTGGCTTGTCAATATGTGTGAGGGAGGAGACAATTCTCTAACCCTGCAAGCCCTGCATCCTCTGCCATGGCTTTGTTCTCCCCTTCCTGGGATGGGCTGCAGCCCTGACAATAGCACATGGCACTCTGCCTATACATTACCTCCGCTAAGCAATCCAGCCTCTCTCTCCCATGATGCAGCTGACATTTGAAATAGGACCAACAACACATGCTGCTAATTGGCACTAGCACACGATCACACATATGTAATGTGTGGTCTAGCCACCCTCTTTCCCTGTGGCTCAAACCTTACAAGACAGCCCTGGAACAGTCAGACTCTGGCAGTCAGTGGGATAAAGATGTACTCTGGCAATGGTCCCACTTAGACAGGAGAGAGGATAAGCCTGTGCTGCCCAAACCTGGCAGCCATCTTATGCCTTCTACTCAAGTGTAACAATGACAGGGGAACAAGCTGACCTGCATTTGTATGACTCTGATGTTAGGTAAGGGTCTGGGGGGGTCTTATGAATCCCTGTGATGGTTGGCTCCAGGCTCTGGTTGAGAGGAAACTTCTAATGGTTCTTAAACTCATTGCAGCAGTGGCTCTGGTTATATTGGATCTTAGGAGAGGCAACAATGGGCTCAGGACTTAATTGTTAGCTAGTGGCCCACGGTGATTCAAATAATTCAGGTTTCCTTTCCTGAATCCTTAACCTGAGTTTGTTTTTAAGGTGTATATCTATCAGCAGCATGACAGAAAGCAGGTGGGATAGTGAAAGAGTTAGTTAAAGGAACCCTATTTATTTTCTAACATTGTAAGAAAGGCTTTACTCATGTCAAAGTACGTGTGTGTGTGTGTGTTTGTGTGTATATGTTTCTGTGTGTATGTGTGTTTGTGTGTGTGAATGTTATGTGTATGCATGTTTGTATATGAATTTTTGAGTATATGCTTGTGTATGTATCTGTTTGTGCATATATGTTTGTGTGTGTGTTTGTATGTATAGGTTTGTATTGTGTGTGTGTATGTGTATGGATGTGTTATGTGTATGTTTGTGTTTATATTTTGTATGTGTGTGTCTGTGAATGTTTGTGTGTGTTTGTGTTTATATTTTGTATGTGTGTGTCTGTGAATGTTTGTGTGTGTTTTACAATGGAGTTTTGTAGGAGGAAAGAAAGGCCTATCTAATTCTACTCCCAAGTACAAGAACAAATAACATTGGAAGACAAAAGGCAAGGTGAGGCTGTTGATGAGAAATTATTGAGAAGAAAGAAACAGCAAACCTAGGGGTATGGTTTTGTTTTAAGAGTCCTACCGTCATCAGAGAAGCTTCTTGCAGTATTGACACAGAGAGCCACAAGTGGACAGTATGCAGAGCGTAGAGACTTTGGATCACTGTCCTGAATAGGAGGTCTTCATCAAACTCCTCCTCTCGGGGTTCAGGGATCTCTGTGCAAGAGAAGATGCAAAGATTCTGAGAGCCAGAGGGCTTAGATGATTCCCAGGAGACAGTGTCTTCCAGACACAACAGCACGGATGCACATGAACTCACAGAGACTGTAGCAGCATACACAAGCCTGCAGAGGTTCAAACCAGACAAAATCTCAGCACCAAGAAGGGGAAGAGGACATAAGTGTCCATCTTTAACCAAGAAGCTATTTGCAATTGATACCTGCAGAGGAGGGGCAATCAGCTTCCTCCAATCCAGTGTCACTAAGTATATCAACCACACTTCAGGACAGCCCCATGCCTGACACAAAATGAACGATCTCTCTCTCTCTCTCTCTCTCTCTCTCTCTCTCTCTCTCTCTCTCTCTCTCTGTGTGTGTGTGTGTGTGTGTGTGTGTGTGTGTATACTCTTTGTTTTGTTTTGTTTTGCTATTTTGGTGGATAGGAAGATGGGGAGGATCTCAGAGGAGTTATAGGAAGGCAAAGAATATGATCAAAATACTCTGAATATTTTTTATTGGATATTTTATTTACATTTCAGATGCCATCCCCTTTCCCCCTTTCCCCCTTTCCCCTCTCTAGAAAACCCCTGTCTCATGCCCCCTTTTCCTTTTTTCTTTTATACAGTTTTTTAAAAATGTTAATCAAAGGCTTTATAAGTTTGGTATTGCTCAATATTTTTAATAAAGAAAAAATATTAAAATAGAAAACATCACTGGACACATTAAATTATTACCTTGGATATATAGTCTTTTATAGAATAAATTTTGGTGAGCATAAAAAAATATTAGATTGTATCTAATTGTACTTTATATTTGCTTCTTCATTCCCCTGTGATACCTAGGCCTCAGTGGTTTCTTTAATCTCTGTGTTCTAGCTTCTGATTTCATGCATGCCCTGACACACTCATATACACACACACACACACACACATACACACACACACACACATACACATTGTGTATATGGCTTGTTTAATATGACAGTCTCCAGTCTCATTCATTTATTTCTGAAATGGCATAATTTTGTTCGCCTTTGCAGCTGAATGAAACTATTGTGTATATACCACATTTCCTTTAACTAGTCACCTGATGATGGGCAGCTAGATTCTGTAGCTTAGCCATTGTTGACTGTGCTTCAGTAAACATGGAGTGAGCATGTCTTCTGTATTCTTACTTAGATTCTCCCCTAGGCAAATTCCCAGCAGTGCTACAGCTGGACCACATGATAGATCTAGTTTTAGTTTTGTCAAGAACCTCTGTACAGATTTGGTAATGGCTGCACTGTCTGTACATGTTCCTATTTCCTGGAAGATTTCTGATAGGCCATTCAGCATGGCTTTTGCTGATAGCAGGCCAGGAGAAGAATTTCACCAAAATCAACAGTGAGGGATATGTGGGAGTGGGGGACTGAAGAGATGGCTTGGCAGTTAACTGTATTTGCTGATCTTGGAGAGAACCTGGCTTCATTGCCCAGAACCCACATGGCAGCTCACAACTGTCTCTAACTCCAGGAAATCGTGCACCCCCTTTTTGGACCTCCACAGGAACCAGGCACACATGTGGTACCCATATGAGTAAGCAAAACACTCTACAAATAAAAAAAAATAAATAAATAGATACATTAAAACTTCTAAAAGAGCCAGGAGCTTTTGGTAAACTGTCACAGCAGGATTGTTGACAAATCTGAAACCAGGTGGAAAACACCAAGGACAGAGCCCATGTTTCAGGATCTTGAGATATTAAAGGAGATTGGTCAAGGAGAGAGTCTTTGTCAGGTCTCAGTCCTGTTCAATGGAAAGGCTATTCTTCTTTTCTAAAATGTTAAGTCCACTATTTCACTGGATCACTGTGTACTCTTTAAGGGTCTCAGGATTCTCAGAGGGGTGCTGACCCATGGACATTTAAGAGGGGAATCCTATACTCCAATTGAATGTCAACAAAGCATGGACTCAGGAGTCAGATTCAGATTCCTGATCTTCATCCAGTAATTCATACAAGGATGTCATAGCTACACATTGGTGATTCTGCAGATACCAAGACAAAGCAATCTCATCCAGATGTATAAATTTAAAAAATGTATCCTGTGGGCCTGGAGAGATGGCTCAGCTGTTAAGAGCACTGGCTGCTCTTCCAAAGGACCCAGGTTCAAATCCCAGCACTCACATGGCTGTTCATAACTGTTTGTAATTCTAGTTCCAGGGCATTTGACACCCTCACTCAAACATACATGGAGGCAGAACACCAATGTAAATAAAATTTTTAAAATGTTTAAAATGTATCACACTAACTCTATAATGGTGAAAAAGTTCATGTTCAAGGGAGGCTAGTGGGGTTCCACGGATAAGTAAGTTGGGTTGGGACTCCTCTAAGCGTGACCAACTGAGGCCAGTGACAAAGCTGTTAACTTCTGTTTGAGGAACAATTGGCTCACACTTATCATCCACAGTTAGCCCCCTTGGATATCAATACAGTGCAGTGGAGACACAAACAGAAAGCTTTTACATTCAGAATAGGAATGAATTTATCTTACTATTTATGAGCACAAAAAAATGCCCTTATTTTTCTGAATCTATTTTCCTGGTAGATCACAAAATGAATAGCTGTCATTGGGATGCCATAAAAAATATCTTAAAATGTCCATGAGTATGGAAAACGTTGGAAAGGACCCTTCCTTTAGCACACAGTGACCACTGTTTATATGGACTACTGTGTTTCTGCTCTGTATCCCCTCAACAAACAGCTCCTTGTGTTTATTTGGGAAGGGCATTTCCTAGTCACACAAGCTCAGTGGAACTGTCAGTTATGTCTCCTGCCCTTCCTGGACCAAAAGATGAGCAAAAGGTCTTCTCCAAGGAGGTCTCACTCAATCAAGGGGAAAATTTGCATTGGCACTGAGCCATCAATGTCTGGGTAGAAAAATGATAGGACCTGAAGCATCCCAGGGCCAGAGTGGGCATTGCTGATTTTCTAGATCCTCTGACCTGCTCTGATGTTTTACTTTCTACTGCCTGGCTTTCACTATTTTCCTTGATTCTGTGTGATGCCCCCTTCTCCTTTTGCTGGTGGCCAGTGCCATTTTTCTTGCTTACCTGACAGGCACATCATTATCACAGTGGCCCTGTCTGCTCTGGGGTTCCATTGCTGCCTTGACTTGTAGGTGGTGGCAGTGCTTGTAGTGAGCTCTTCATAGAGATGGTGCCCTCTGCAGGCTTAGTCAGAGAGAGCCATTCTTACAACTCACAGTACTGTGGTTTTAGCATCCATCCTCCCTGCTCTTCTGGTACCAGGGACCTGGGAGTGGATGTGGATCATGAGTCCTTACCACTTCTGGAACAGCAGCCACTTGCCTGCCCCCTGTATGCATGTATTGATCTGAGTGTGGGCGTGTGTGTAACACAACATATGTGTCAGAGAACAAACTCGAGTGACATGCCTAGCTTTTCCCCTTGTTTGAGACAAGCGGTCTTTTGTTCACTGTGGTATGCCTGAAGGGAGACAGCCCATGTGTTTCTGGAGACTCTCTTGTCTTCCCCTTCCATTTTGCCTAGAAGCATAAGGATTACCTCTGTGAGCTACAGCATCTCGCTTTTATGAGAGTTCTGGGGAACTCAGGTCATTATGCTTGTACAACAAGTACTTGGGCCACTGAGCCATCTCTTCAGCCTTGAAGGATCCCTATTGTCTGGCTTGGACAGTTCTTTCTCTTTCAAGCTTGTGAACTCTCTTCTTCTTTGTCTCTCCTCCCTTGGTGGCCTATACATTAGAAAACAAAACTATATCATTCCCTCTGCGCAAAGGAAGTCTGGATACACAGGGTTTAAAGGTCTTACGTTGTCATCTTCAATTGCCAATGCTGAGAAAGCATGCCATTAGCCAATACATGGAGCACATAGGAATTCCCTCCCCTCCTCCTCTCCCTCTCACTTCCTTTTCTCCCTCTCTGTATTTTATTTATGATATTTATGTATCCACATCCATATCACAAATATAATTGACTAGGCTGTGAAGGGTTTCTGTGTGTAAATAACTTCTATTTGTCCACAATTGAATATATGTCACTATGTATAACGGTGTTTCTCTTGGAAGTCTTGACGAAAGGAATGAAATAATGTCTGCAGTAAATGAGTCCCTAGTAACTCGCTGACACTGACCTTCAATAGTCTCAATTCACATAATTGAGTCCAAATAATTGGGCCTATTGTGTCCGTCTGTCATCACTGGTTCACCTGGCTATAGATCTCATCCCTGTCCCTCCTCCACTCTTACCATGAGCTCTCTTTGCCTGGGTAGCCTCCATCCGCTCAGTGTGAGCCCTGCAATTCTTTCATGTCCTTTCATGTCTCAGTTATAGCTCAGCACTACTAAGATGTTTCCTGTGATTGGAAGGAATTTTGCATATATATGTATATATGCATATATATATATATATTATTTGTTCTTAACATAAAAACTACATAAACCTATATAAACTTTATTAAAACTCAGAAGTAACATACATGACATCAATTGCAGTTGGGAGAAATACAGCTAAGTGTAATGACAGAGTATTAAATCACAGTCACAGTGCCCGAGGAGTACTCTAGAGTACCTTAATATCTTCCTATCTAGTGAGCTTTTGTTCTTTTGGTGAATTCACAAGCTACCAGTCACCATAAAATGACAGATGATATTAACCATCTCCTTGTGAGCCGATTATCTTCCCAGTAACACACTCTCATAGGAAACAGTGATCTCACTTCTCCCAGTCCCCAAGTCTAGTGTATTCTCACATATTTAGTGCACATAACATAATAATTATGCATTAGTTGGATATCAATATTATTGGAGGACTTTCGATTGGCCGAAGGCTATCAGCAGGTAAATTTTTGGGTGAATCAAAAGTTATATGTGGAGTGTATGAGTGTGTATCTTTCTCATGTGTGCCTGTGCATGTGGAGGCCAGGGATCAATGTCAGATGGCTCTTCGTGTTATTGATTTTTGGAGTTTTTAAAATATGGTCTTTCTATATAGCCTTGGCTGACCTGTATCTCACTATGTGGTTCAGGCTGGACTTGAATTCACAAAGATTCACCACCCTCTGCCTCTTGAATGCTGGATTCAAAGGCATGTGCCTCTGTGTCTGGCCTTCCACATAATTTTTTGAATCAAGGGTTCTCAGGTGGCTAGACTGGCTGACCTGTAAGCCTCAGGGATCACTGTAGATCTATGTTGTATTACGCGACTCCATTGCAGCCTGGGTTCTGAACATACAACGTGTGTACTATATGTGGCCACACTGTCACACCACACAAAGCTAGTGCCTGCTTGACAAGCAATTTACTGACTGAGCCATCTCCCTAGCCCCTACATGTGAATGTTTGACTGTGTAGGTGTCACATCCTTAAACTACTGCTCTGAAAAGTTATTAGCAAACTATTTACATAAACATACAGTCATACATCACTTAAGGCCAGTAAGACATCTTTAGAAATGCATCATTAGGCAAATTCATGGTTGTGTGCATACCATAAAGTATAAGCACACAATCCTACACCAGAGCTCTGCCTGCACTAACTAGCACATACGTCTGGTATAATCTATCGCATCTGCACCCACGAGGAACCAAAAACTATGAACTAAGTCAGATGCTAGAGAGAGTGTTGCAGCCTCAGTCAGCATGAGCTGCTGATGGCAAACACAGCATGCTCCAGTAAATGCTCCATTCTAGAAAAAAGAACAGACCCTAAATTAAAAATAAGGCCACATATGTTAAACATACCAGAAACATATTCATGTTTTATCATTATCAAATATTATATATGTACTGTACTTTTACATGACTGACAACATAGTTTTTTAAAGCTTTGGTTGCTTAAACTATAGGTGGTGACTCCCACATTCTATAGCATAATTCAGGTTTGGGGGTTGTAAGCAATTTGGCCACAGTAAATTGTTTCCGAATATACAGTAGCCAAAACTTAACTCAGACTTGAGTGGGTGACAGAAGTATTTCTTGCAGAACTCACGTTGTATTATGTGACTTCTCTAAACATACAATGTGTGTAATTTGTGTGGCCACACTGCCACACCACACAAATCCAGAAAAGACTACCTGACATGCCTCTGTTCAGATTAGAGAATGCTCTGTGTTATGAACTTTGTTTGCACTGCAAACAAAGGGTTTCTGCTCTTCTAGAAAGATAATGTCCGTCATTCTTTAGTATGGATCAAATTTATGTCCTTGTGTTTGAGTGTTTGATTTTCAAAAATCTCTGTGTGAGTTGCTCACTTATGTTTCATAAAAATGATAAGTTTTAGTTTGGGATTAAGACAAAATTTCTACACATTTCCAAAAAGACTCTAAATCTCTGCCATTTTGCACTGTTTATATGAAGTGGTGTTCTCAACACTGATATATAAAATCAAAATATGCATCAACTCTAAAAAACACCAAAGGTGTTCTATGTCCAGCAGTATCAAATATTCAGCTCAATATTTAATTCTTTGTATGACAATAAAGAAGTGAATCATCGCATTACTATGCACATTTGCTTTAGTTGTTAACAAGCAATAATATTTTATATAGATCAAAACTTAAAATGATGCTATGATAGATCAGTAAATATTTGATTTGTGTTCTTATCTTATATACCTATTTCCCCAGGATTGTGTAAACATTTCTGGAGCATGAGTGAGGATGCTTTAAGAAGCTCCATCAGTGTCACCACAAACATGTGTGGTACGATATTATGATATGATATGATATGATATGATATGATATGAGGCTGTGAGGTCACCAGGTGACAGGAATTTTTCAGCTCCACATTCTGTGCTTTAATCCCAGGGAGCTATCACTGGATATGAGGTCCCTCATTGACCAAACTGTTATACAGACATGACTGTGAATGTGAGGGGTGAGGAGAAAGTGAGGGAGGGAGGAAGAGAGGAAGAAAAGAGAGAGGATGGACTTATTATTGTAATTGCCTCAATCGATTACAGAGGTCATGAAACCCCACATCTGCTGCTGGCAGGCTGGGGAACCTGTCTAAGCCAGAAGGCCTGGGTACCAGAAGCACAGATTTCCCAAGAGAAGATGGACAGCCCAGCTCCAACTGAGGGAGCATTGCCCACCCACACTGATGAGGGATAGCTTTATTCTGTCCACTGATTCAAATAATGACCTTTCTAGAAAAACCTTCCCAGATATACCCAGAAACAAAGTCTATAGACTTTCTGAGCATCAGCTAGACCGATCCCATCATCACATGAACTGAATGACATATTGTCTTTCAAAGATCAGAAGGGGAGTGTGCCTTCACTGTGAGGATGAAGTATGTGCTCACTGTGAAAATGAAGTGTGTACTTACTATGAAGATGGAGTGTGCCCTCACTGTGAAGATGGAGTGTGCCCTCACTGTGAAGATGGAGTGTGCCCTCACTGTGAAGATGAAGTGTGCACTCATTGTGAGGATGAAGTGTGTGCACACTGTGAAGATGGAGTGTGCCCTCATTGTGAAGATGTGCTTGGATGACTTACAGCTGGTCTTCCCTGAAGGGTTTTGACTCAGAGTCCAGGAGTGGGGGTGTCCCTAGGTAGCTCAGAGAATAGAAGTGGGGGTGTTAGCAGGTAGCTCGACTTGGCAGCAGTTTATCCTGGTGTTGCTTCTTAGAAATGTGTTCTTTCATGAAGACTTCTTTGATGGTGATGAAACCCAAGGCCCTCGTGCATGCTAGTCAAATGTTCTACAACTAAGCTGCATTCCCATCGCTCAGAACCTTTCTGAATTGGTGTCCTTTTCATTTCTACCTCCTCTTGAGATTATTCTGTCTATTCTAGAATGCCATGATCCAACCAACTAACAAGCCACAGGAGTCAGGCTGCCTTCCTCCGGACAGCATTCCACTCATCGTCTACTCTCAGACACTTACTCTCCCTTCTGCCCCTGTGCATGTTCCTATTACTTCCCTCCAGGAATCCATACCCCAAATGTGGAAAGCAGAGTATAGCGGTTAACATGGTTGTCAGGTTGTCATGGTTGATGATTCTTAACAGGACCCAGAATCATCAAGACGACAAATCTCTGGGCATGTCCACAAGGTTAAAAGAGGTAGAAAAACCCATCATTCCCTGGAGTGGGGTCTTAATTTGATTTCTTTTTAAAGCAACTTGAACACCATCTCTCTTGGCTTCATAACTGCAGATGTAATGTGACCAGCCATCTTTCATGCCTGCCTCAGTGAAATCCATGTCACAATGGACTGTACCTTCAAACCATGAGCTAAAGTAATCCTTCCTTCTTCCATCCTCTTGTCAGGGCTCTGGCCACAGCAGCGAGCAAAATCATACAAGATCAAATTCCAAAAAGCCTGTTACATTCCTAATAAACCTACTGTGTGTATCAGGAAGGACATTGGCAGTTTTTAGATTTCAGGTGGTTAGTTCAGGGGACCTTTTAAAATTTGGTCAAGAAGTTGGGTTTGAAGTCTGGGACAAGGAAGCTCAACGTGTTGATGCAGCAGAAAGATGCTGAGCTGCACAGCCTGCAAGAGCTGGTGACTCAGCACTTTCCCTCACTGCGGGTACAGTTATTTGGCCCTGTGCTCCTTCAAGGTTTCGATGCAGGAAGCTATGAGGACTCAACTTCCCATTGGTAGCACTGACCCTTGTCTCCCCTTTAAGACTGTAGGGAATGATTTGTCCTGGGCAGTGAGCCAGCACACTGACTGGCAGGTGATCCTGCCAGTTTTAACTCCAGTGCTGTTCCTGGGAAGGGCCACTTGCCTGACCCACTATTTAAATGAAGTCCTTGGACTTAGAGACATGGAGATGCTGAGCCTTTTCAGGTTCCCAAGGAGACAGAATCTTGTATATACAACTCTGTGAAAAGTCTTTATGCCTGATATGGCTTTACAGGGATGTTATGATCAGATTACTGAAACAAAATGAAACCTATTTGGTCGATGGGGAAAAAGGAGGGTAAAGCCAACGATATAAAATTAGTTTTTATCTTAATTATATTCATATATATATGATATTTTATTTATTTACAGTATAGAATGTCATCCCCCTTTCCCATTGCCCCTCCCTAGAACCCCCTATCCTATATCCCCTCTTCCTTTATGCTTTTGTACCATTTTGATTACATGCATGTAATAAGGTTAGTTCTAGGTTGAGGGCCTAGCAATACAATAGATGCAGATAATCAAGGGACAAGAAATACAATAAACACAAATAGTCAAAGAAAAAGCAAGACATTAAACCCAGTTATGTGAACACCCCCGTGATCACTGTTTCTAAAGGTTTATCAGGATGACCAAAGTATCTGAGCCTACTACCCTATCCTAGCCCAAGTTCATTTCATGTCTGAAGCCTACTTCCTTGTTCAAGTCTAAAATTTAGAATCCTGTTTGAAATTACGTCTTTGTTCTGGCCTAATATTTAGACTTCTACCTGAAATTACTTCTTTGTTCTAGTCTAATGTCAGATTCCTGCTTGAAGCCTACTTCCTTGTCCTTGGCCCATGTCATATTCCTGTCAAGCAGCCCCAAAGGCTTTCCACCTCTCCCCCTTTTTTTATTTTGTGAACAAGACTGAGCCTGTCTTAGGCCGTTCTGACAAGAATGCCTTCTTTACCCATTGTGGAATATGCATTATCAAAGGCAATGCACTTCTGTCTTAGATTGGTAAGGCTTTGTGCAGAATCTTACCCATCCTTGACTTGCCAGCCTGTTAATTTAATAACTTTGTCTGGGGGTCCATTTTCAGGTTTAAGCCATGTACTTTGGCTGCCAACATGCTGATGTTGTTAAAGATAAGCTTTAACATGATGGACAGAAATAAAAATATTCCGAGGACAAGAAGGGCTAGCCTGATCAAGCTATATATGCCATTCCTGAGGTTTGTCCAAAATGGAAATACTGAGCTCAAGCCATCGACATCGATAATTTTATCAGCATTATCTGTAGCATCAAAGGTCAACAGAGCAGCATTCTTTAAATTCATGATCTCATTATGCAAAGTTAACACACCCAGAAAGGTGTTAGAATTATGCCAAATATCCTACAGGTGTCTTTAAACTTTTTTCTAATTATAATGATTATTATTGTGAATTTCAAAAGTAACACTACTCCAATAATATTTGTCATGACACTTAGGATGGCTCCTAGCTCTTTTTTTTTTTTGCTCCTAACTCTTGAACCCTGAACCTCCTTCAGATAATTTAAATGGGTTATAGAGCATCATTCATTGTTCCAGATACCTATATAAATACTTTTATATACTCAATACATTAGTAACTTTTTTTGCTAGATGGTTAACAAAAATAGTTGTGTTAGCTCCTTGTGTCAATGTTATTGCAGAAGCAGTGGTGCTAGCAATTAGTGGAATTAAAGCTGTTATACCAGCAATAATCAGGCCTGCTATCCTCTTGCTTCTGCTTAAACCCTAACTCACTTCTTCCAGCACTTTCAAGCTTTTTTCACAGAATCAAGGTTTTCTAATACTCAGGGCAGTGAGACGAAAGCTGGTTGATAGACCCCCGTAACAGACATGCCAGGTTTCAACACACTAACACAACTGGAAATTATACAGTCAATGCAACTTACAATAAATGCTGCAGAAGAGACAAAACCAATTTTATCTTGACAATAAAAGAGTCTTAAAACGTGCACTAACCCTTGTTTGAAATCGAGATTCTGTCCTAACATTGTCTCTTGCTATCCTAACATCATAGCAAGCTACAGCTAGCTTCCAGTATGTCTCTGACAATGTCCAGATCCAGTCTTCCAAAAGTAGATGGTTATTTCCCATATTGAATTGATTTCTAAACGAGTACATGATTGATTCCTAATAGCTGGGCACCTTTAAGAAGAATACAAGAGACATAGTTTGTCTTTTCGATTCTCTATCCCACAAGGTCTAAAAACTTGAGGCAAAGCAGCTTGTCCCATCTGGGATATAGTCAAGCAAAGGTGGGTCAGGAACATATGTCCACTACAGCTCCCCAGTCACCCTTGTCAGGGCACTCAGTAAGCTCACAGGTTGGCATCATTCTTTGTCTCAGCAACAGTATGTCCCACCAATCTTTTTAAAGTTCCATGGGCCTCTTCCACAATACCTTATCCTTGAAGATTATACACAATCCCTGAAAAAAAAAAACTGTTGACAAAAAGTCTCAACTGCTCAACTACAATTGCCAGACCCATAATCTGTTTTTTTTTAAATCGGATATTTTATTTATTTACCTTTCAATGTTATCTCCTCTCCCATTCCCCCCAAAACCCCTTACCCCATCCCCCCTCCTCCTATTACTATGAGGGTGCGCTCCCACCATCCTCCCATTCCCACCTCCCTGCTCTCGAATCCCCCAACACTAGGGAATCCAAACTTTCAGACACCAAGGCTGTCCACTTCCACTGATGCCAGACAAGGCCACCCTCAACTACCTATACAGGTGGAGCCATGAGTTCCTCCCTTTTCGTTCTAGGGCTGGAGATCTTAGAATGGCTACTCCAGTTTGTTTCTTAGGACCATTTGCTTGAAAAATTGTTTTCCAGCCTTTTACTCTAAGGTAGAGTCTGTCTTTGTCACAGAGGTGGGTTTCCTGTATGCAGCAAACTGCTGGGTCCTGTTTATGTGTCCAGTCCATTAGCCTATGTCTTTTAATTGGGGAATTGAGTTGATTCATGTTAAGAGATATTAAGGAACAGTGATTGTTGCTTCCTGTTATTTTTGTTAGTAGAGGTGGAATTATCTTTGTGTGGCTATCTTCTTTTGGATTTGTTGGAAGAGGATTACTTTCTTGCTCTTTCTACGGTATAATTTCCTTCCTTGTATTGGAGCTTTCCTGCTATTATCCTTTGTAATGCTGGGTTTGTGGAAAGATATTGTGTAAATTTGGTTTTGTCGTGGAATATTTTGGTTTCTCCATCTATGGTAATTCAGAGTTTTGCTGAGTATAATAGGCTGGGCTGGCATTTGTGTTCTCTTAGGGTCTGTATGACATCTGTCCAGCATCTTCTAGCTTTTATAGTATCTGGTGAGAAGTCTGGTGTAATTCTAATAGGTCTGCCTTTATATGTTACTTGGCCTTTTTCCCTTACTTCATTTAATATTCTTTCTTTGTTTTGTGCATTTTATGTTTTGATTATTGTGTGATGGGAGGTATTTCTTTTCTTGTCTAGTCTATTTGGCGTTCTATAGGCTTCTTGTATGTTGATGGGCATCTTGTTCTTTAGGTTAGGGAAGTTTTCTTCTATAATTTCGTTGAAGATATTTATTGGCCCTTTAAGTTGGGAATCTTCACTCTCATCTATACCTATTATCCTTAGGTTTGGTCTTCTCATTGTATCCTGGATTTCCTGGATGTTTTGTGTTAAGAACTTTTTGCATTTTGTGTTTTCTTTGACAGTTGTGTCAATATTTTCTATGGTATCTTCTGCACCTGAGATTCTCTCTTCTATCTCTTGTATTCTGTTGGTGATGCTTGTGTCTATGACTCCTGATTTCTTTGCTAGGTTTTCTACCTCCAGGGTAGTCTCCCTTTGTGATTTCTTGATTGTTTCTACTTTCATTTTTATGTCCTGCATGGTTTTGTTCAATTCCTTCACCTGTTTGGTTGTGTTCTCTTGTAATTCTTTAAGGGATTTTTGCATTTCCTTTTTAAGGGTTTCTACCTGTTTACCTGTGTTTTTCTCAAATTCTTTGAGAGTGTTATTTATGTCCTTCTTAACATCCTCTATCATCATCATTAGAAGTGATTTTAAATCTGAATCTTGCTTTCCTAGTGATATGGGGAATTCAGTGCTTTCTAGTGTGGGAGAACTAGGTTCTAATGATGCCAAGTACCCTGGGTTGCTGATGCTTATGTTCTTGTACTTGCCTTTCACCATCTGGATCTCCTTAGTGCTACCTGCCTTCTCTACAACTGGAGCCTATCCTTCCTATTATCTTGGTTGTTTCTTTCAGAACTGTGTGGGGTGGGTGTTACTACTGGGGTTAGAGCTGGGGCCCAAGATCTGTTCAGTGCTCAGGCACAGACAGGAAGGAACCAGTGCTCCGGGCCAGGAGTGAATTCCTGGGTCCTAGTGGGTCCCAGTTACTCCCTGTTTGGGACAAGTGTTGCTGTTTCCTTACCTAAGATACTGCCCAGGTTAGAGCTCCTGGGAGGCCTGCTTCCTCTGGGTTTTGTGAGATTGGGGGCAGAGCTGCTGCCCGGGATCTGCTCAGTGCTTGGGCCCAGACCGGAAGCTCTTAATTATATTCTATCTACATACCCAATACCCACTCTCAACAGAATGATGAGCCAAATACACAAACAGTAGTGATTCAACTGGAGCTCTGAATGTCTAAGTCTTTCCTCTTACTCCATGTAAACAAGTGCTGTATAGGAACGGTACTATTTAACACAAAGCACGGGTAAGTCTAGCTTGTAATAAATGAATAGAGATGTGAAAAAAATCACCATTTAGTTCTTTTTCTTTGGCATTTGGAATTAGTTATTTTTGTTCCATTTTCTAAAATGAATATTTAGGGTCCCATCATCACTTACCTGAGGATATCAGAGTTCTCCAGAAAAACAGAAGTAGGATAGAGGCATAGGCTTAATAAAGGGAATTTTTTTCTTTTTAAAGAATTTGGCTCACTCACTTATAGTGGGTGAAGAGACTCGGGGCATGTTATCTGCAGGCTGGAGATGCTGGCATGTCGATGGGATGGCTCAGCCCAAGTTCAAAGGCCTTGGAGCTATGGAAACTAATGGTGTATCCTTCAACTCAAGGCTGAAATCCCAAGGACCCCAATCATGTTTTATCTTTTAGGGGTTGGGTTAGCGGTGGTGTCTTGGGAAAGACCTTACAGGTACACCCAAAATAATGCTTTTCCAAATAAGTGTTACTTAATCCAGTCAAGCGAACACCTAAAGCTGACCTGTCCAGGACTTAGGGATTACCTCTGGCTATAAATAACTTTTGAAGCTTTGATTGGAGCAAACATTGGAAGTGAATGTGTTTCCGTTACCTCCTTCTTCCAGCTCCATTACCTCTTATTCTTAGGACTGGCTCAGAGTCTGCAAGAACCTCCCGTTATCTTCCAAAAGGAGGACTACCCGATGCTGAGTTTTGTATTTCTCAAGTACAAACACTGTTTAAAAGTCCATATTACTCCCGAATCAGCCCATAGGATGCCCTGGGAGAAACTACCACTGAGCTGAGAATTAACCAATAAAAGAACAAGTTGTAAACATGGATGCCATACAAATATTTGAGAGAGAATGTGTTCATCACGTCCTTTTTCCTCTTACGATTTGTATTGAGGGTTAGTTTCTCCATGTTTTAAGTAACGTATTTTAAAAAATATCTTGGGATACAATTTTT
The DNA here is from genome assembly GCF_011762505.2 of Arvicanthis niloticus. NCBI lineage: Eukaryota > Metazoa > Chordata > Mammalia > Rodentia > Muridae > Arvicanthis > Arvicanthis niloticus. Next base: position 62,787,239 of record NC_047665.1, on the reverse strand, counting down.
TATATAACATGTATAATTTACTGGCTAAGTTCCCCTTTAATATTTTAATATTCATAAGTAAGTTTCTCCTTGCGAATTTTAGTAAAAAATGCATATTAAGTAACTTCCTCATTTTTTTCTAATTACATTTATTCGCTTTGTGTATCTTTATGCATGTATATCTACAGGTGTGCATGGAGAAATCAGAGAATTATTTCTAGAGTCATTTCTTTCCTTTCATCATGCAGGGCCTGGGGACTAAATTCAGGTGATCAGGCCTAGTGGCAAGCACCACTGAGCCATCTCACCAGCTAATATTTAGTAACTTCTTAGAAACACTAATACTGTCATCTCTTATATTAGTAAATATTACATATGTTAAATCTGTTTTGGTACTGGGAAGCAAATGATGCCAAATGCATGCTCTACCTCTGAGCCCCACTTCAGATCCCCAGAATTTTATCTAAGTGAATTGAGGTTATAGAAATGAGACGGTTGGCAATAACTTCTGAGTCTGATTTCTAACCCTACATACATTCATATTAGCTGCTTTTCTCATCGATGGGATAAAAACACCTGACAGAAGCAGCTGAGGAGAGGGAAGATTTGTTTGGGGTTCATGGTTTCAGATTCAAACCATACTACCACTTAAAATGTATTAAACCAGTTAGAGAAGGTCATGTTCATAAGTGTCCTGTGAGCCTGATTCCCACCCTGCTTCCTACCCTGCCCTGCCCTTCCCCCTCACACCCCGTTGCCATTAGTCCCCTTCTTCACTAGACACTTTCCTTTGACTTTTGTATTATATAAACCTATGCAGTTTTAGGAATCGGTATAAAATCTAAGACCCACAAGCTGGAGAAAACATGCAATGTCTGCCTCTTGAACATTACCCTGGTTTGTTTCATATGATTATCTCCAGTTGTAGCCATTTTCTTGCAACTGAACTAACTTCATTTTTTTATGGCTGAAAAAAAAATCCATTCTGTACAATACTACATGTTCTTTATCTCTTCCATTATTACTTTACACACCTTTCTCCGAAGTGCCTATTCGTCATGATGCAGAGAGGGTACAGTTAAGGATACACTCTGAAAGATACAGCCATGGAGAGCCGCAGTTAAGGAATTCATCATTAGTTATTGCAAAGCTTAGCCATAAGCCCAAAGGCCCTTTGCCTCTGGCTTATTTCTAACCTTTCTGTCTTGAAACTAGCACAGGGTGATGAGCCAATGCTGGTTTTGTCTTTGGAGTCCTGTGTGTACAGCCTTTTGCTCTAACAGAGTCCAACCCCATTAGTTCCTGTGGAAGGCGATAGAATTCTTGTCAGTTGTCAATTCAGGAAGTTGTCCTTCTGGTCAATGCTTCTATCCTCATTGCTGACCCAGAGCTATTGTTCTGAGACCTGCCTGGAGTTTTTGTTTTGGGGGAGTGTTTTGGGGGAGGGGTGTGGCTAGGGTGTCTTTTGTTTGATTCCTACAGATACACTGCATACTTTCCTCTTTTTTATAGCCTTGTACCTTGCTTTAAGTAAGCAAAGTACATTAACATCGAGATTTATAAAGAGGAAGCGCTAAGCCATGTGCTTTGTGAATGTCAATTGTCAACAGTATTCATCCTAACATTCTCTTATTTTGAGGAGGACCCATGCTGTGCTCCATGTCAGCTAAAGCCAATGTTGCTCTCTTTTCTATTTGAATTTGCTGTCTCATTTGCTTATATTTTTATACAGCGGGATTACTCTCTTATAAGAGTAAGCAGTACAGAGACTATCAAGACAGTCACATCGATGTCTTAATCTAAAACTTAGTTTGAAATCTCCATAGAAGGAAAAATGTGCCTAGACCTGTATCAGCTTTTATTTATAAAACATCCAATTTCAATGATCACATAGATGTTTAGAGCATTCTCGTTATCGTTGACAATCCTAACAATAATTAAAATGTTGGCCAAGATCCAGCCCTGTCGACAATTCTATTTTTAAATAAATCTCATATCTTAGAGAACTGTTAGATCTGGAGGAGGAGGAGGACAGGGAGCCTTGTGCAAAGAGCTCCTGCATACACTGCACTGTCTCTCACAGCGAGCACCCTGCATGGGACAGAAGAATTGTCACTGTCAGTGAGCTGCTGTGAGCACACAGATGCTCACGTGGCATTATTACCAGAGTCCACACTCTATTCAGATGTTCTTTTTTGCCCTTGCTTCCTTCCCCCCTCCCCCTTGGGTCTAGCTGGGCTTTGTATTTAATTCTCATGTCTCCCAGGATGCTCTTGGCTCTGGCAGCTTCTCACACTTTCCTTGGACTTAATGACCGTGACATTTTCAAAGGGACTCTGCTCATATACTTTGAAAACCGTCCCTCGGTTGGAATTCGCCTGCTGCTTTCTTCATGCTTAGACTAAAAGTTCTGGGTTTTAGAAAGGAAGGGCACAGAAGCTCTGCTCTGCTCTCAACACAGCACGGTCAGGTGCAAACTACTCACACACCTCATCACAGCTCACCAGGACCCCGAACACCTGCCTGAGACCATGGCCATCAGGCGTAGCATGTTTAGTATAACATAGTTCCGCCACATATTTAAACAATGAGATGTCAGAAGCACAGGCTTTGCTTGCCGACTCGGGAATATTTGGTCCAAGAAGCTTCCCTTTGCACTAGGTTTGGGTCAATGCCAAGACTCATGTCAAACAATGGAGGATAAGGAACTGTAAGTGCCAAGCTGGGAATGGGCCATCTCTATCTACCTCCCAGTGGGACCCAAGGTTAAGGCAACTCCGAGGGAAGGTGGGCAGAATGTAAGGGTGGGTGGGTGGGTGTGGAAGAGAGCTGTGACATGCTGACTTCTGGGCATGGCTACACTGTTGCCCACATCAGCTCACAGTGGCTGTGGTTACCTGCACAACATCAAGCCGGTCCAGATTCCAGCATGAATGGTGGAAAGGTCCTCAGGGTCTTACCTTTGGTAGAGGAGCTATCGGTAGTGATGACTACTGAGAGAAGGCCACTCACTCTCCCTGTAGATACAGCCCTTGTAGGATGCTCATGCCCCTGTGGGTGGCCACACAGATACGCGTGGGCAGAATTAATTGGAGTCAGGGAATTTTAATAACAAAAACATAGAGATAAAAAGAGGACATAAAGCCAAGAGGGAGATGAGGTGGGAACATGAGGGAGACTTGGAGGGGCATTGGAGTAGACGGATATGATCAATGTATACTGTATACATGTATATACGGTCACACACGTATGCACACACACACTCATACTCACACATACACACATGCACACACACTCACACATACCCACATACACGCATATACACATATACACAGGCATACACACTCAAAAATACAGTTTTAAAAAGAATCAGAGTTTAATTAAAATAATTACAGGTTCAGCATTAATTTTAGGTAACAAAAGATGTTTACAGGTTCAGTATTAATTTTAGGTAACAAAAGATATTATTGACCCAAATGTTCTGGAGCTATCAACATTTTAATTTTTTAAAAAACATTAACTATTAAAACCTGCACCAAAGCTGTATGTGTTAGGTAGGTATCATATACTCAAATGAATGTCATATGCTCTCTACTGAAAGACAAAGGCTATTCGCTCTATATCTGAATGCTTTCCCTTGTTGGACTCCTGGATACACAAGCTAGCATGGAAACCTGCATGGTGGCTTTACTTTCTTTTCTCTTTTCTTTTTTCTTTCTTTCTTTCTTTTTTTTTTTTTTTTTTTTTTTTTTCTAGAGTCTCTATTATTTGTATGGAATAATAAGGGGTGGGAAAATTGCCAAATGTCAGCAAGACAGGTGGTCAAGAAGATTAAAGAGACTCAAGCGTAGAGGCTGTGTAACAGGGCTATGAAATCATATCTGCAGAAAAGTAGCTGTTGATAGCTGGGGCTTCCACCAACAAATCCAGATGTTAAACAATGGTATGTACACAGATAAACAAAGTATATTCGCAAGGGTCAATCTGAAATATATTAATACATCATTTTCTTCTCAGCACACTTATTTTTTTATACGAGCTAAATCACTGAAGCATCTTCTGTCTCACTCTCAGAGGTACTAGCAATCGTTTGTATCCACAAGAAGTCAATAAGCACAAAGGAATAATCTATCACTAATATTTAAAGAGATACGCCTGGTAATGTTATTTAATCAGTCCATGGAGAGATTCTACAGGGAAATATGTTAACCTTCCACATGATGATACAATACCTGACATCACATCTGCTTGATGAAGTAAGTGGTTAATCAAATTCAGCACTTAACCAAATCTGTAAGAATTAGGAATAAAAATATTTCTCCTGAATATGAAAAAATACACTACATGTAAAAGCTCATTGTTTTAGATATTTAAGAGTGATTTTCTTTCAGTGTGACAAAACAAATGTGAGTGCATGTTCGATAAAATTATTTACTGAACACCAATGCACGATTGTCTAATATTTAAAATATAGTAGTAGGAAAAGCAGGAAGAAATTCTTCTCTGAAGCTTATGTTTTAGTTTTCTGAAAGACTGTGTGAGTGTGAATGTGAGTGTGCATGTGTGTGTACACATGTGTGCGTATGTGTGTGTATGTGTTTATGTGTGAATGTGTGTGTATGTGTGAGTATGAGTGTGAGTGTGTGTGCATGTGTGTATGTGTGAGCGTGTCTGTGCATGTGTATGTGTGTGTGTGCATGTGTGTATGAGCATGTGTGAATGTGTGTTCCTATGAATATGTATGTGTGTGAGTGTGAGTATGCATCTGTGTGCACACATGTGTTTCTGTGCATGTGTGTATGTGTGTGTCTGTGTGAGAGTGTGCATGTGTGTGAGTGTGTGTGCATGTGTGTGTGAAGATAGAGATGAGAATAAACATATAGAAGAAATGGCAGGAGGCACATTGTTTAACAAATAGGTCGGAAGTTTAGGAAAAACAGAGAAGGGGGTGGAAGTTTAAAAGGGAGCTTCTAGGGAGGTCTCCCCGAGGAGCTGACTCTCGAGCAGCATGAGGAGGAAGTGATGAAATAAGTCATGCAGACACCTGGGAAAAGGTTTTCCCAAGGGATGGGGCAGAGTGCAAAGAGCTTATCTTACGTTCAGGGAATGCAGAGAGGATCTCCTGTGGCCACCGAGGCGGAGGAGACGAACAGGAAGTGATGAAACCCATTGATGGAGCTAGCAGACCAGGCTATAAGGGCTTCAGGGGCTTTCAAACATAAGTATGAGATCTGGCGTAAGTTCTGAAAAGTCACCCCAGTGCCCTTCTGGGTTGTGCTTAGGAGGCCATCATAGCGATCCCTGTGAGAGTGATGGCTGCAGAGAGCAGAGGGCAGATTCTGTTGGCATTGTGAAAGGCGGACTCTGGATAACTGTGTTGGCATAAAGGTAGAATATGAGTTTATTTCTGGCACCGGAAACAACTTTTCATTGTGCATCAAAATACCCGAGAAAGGAAACTGAAAGGAAGAAAGATGATTTGGGCCTGTGTATGGACAGGTGTCAGTCTGTGGTCAGCAGGCTCAAGTACTTTGTGTCCATGCTACTGCACTACATCGCAGAAGGGGAGGCGTGATGAACCAACGCTGTTCACCTCGCGATATCCAAAGAGAAGAGAGAGAGGAGAGGAAGAGAAGAGGGAAGAGAGAAGAGAGGAGAGGGGGGAATGAGAGAGAACTAAGGGGGAGGGGAGCAAGATAGAGTCCACACAGGCACACTCCCAGGGGCCTCCCCCTATAGTTAGGTCCCACCTCCTAAGATTCCATCACCTCCCAACAGCCCATCAGGCTATGCACTCATGGACTAGCCTGTCTGCAAGGTCAGACCCAGCTACTTGGTCAAAGCCCAATCTCTGAACACAGATGCATTGTGGACCAAGGCTTAACATAACAATCTTTGGGTTACATATCAGATCCAAGCCAGAATGGGGGGGAGGGGCTTTCATGGACCTATTTTATAGATATTTCTATTGTTGTATATGCACAATAATGTGCAGAAGATAAACAAGCCTTTATAAGGATCTCTGTTGGGAAACTATGATTCTTTAGCATAAGAGCTAAAATGCCCAGCTCTAAAGCTACCAAAGAGAATAAAGCAAAGCTCTGAAGAGAAACGTCTGGCCAAGAGATATAACACAAGAATCAATCGGATACTTGGTTATATTTATTAGGCATCTAAAAATATTATAAAAACACTTCCAATTTACAGCAGCCATGAAATTGAATTACATGTTAATTAAACTTGTGTGGAGGTATATAATACACATCCAAAAATTCCACAATATTTTATGTGGAGATATGTATATGTATGTCATACTCCAGGACAGGAAGGTAAAATGGGAAAGGCAATGGTTTGTGGTTTAATGGGTAGCTTTAATAGAACTTTACTTAAAATACCTATGATAAAATTGGCATTTGTAAAATTTAAAATATTTAATTCCAAAACATGATTGGAAAGATAGACAAGAATATTAGAGGACTAATGAAAATAATGATAATTATCTCACAAAAGAGTGGTTTTATAGCAACAATAATTGAACCAGTGTAACATTGTATTAGGAGAAACATTGGCCATTGAAATAAATGGGCAGTGAATTACTTTAAGTATATATATTATATATATATATAATGAAAACAATACAATTACAAAGAACATAATTATTTTGGGGGGCTAGTAATAACTTTGTTTTGTTATTATAAAAGGAAATTTACCTGAATGAGCTGTAATAAAAATTAAATTATAAATTAAACCATAAGCACCGAGGTAGTGTGGCTCTTTAACTGAATACGGAGTTGGCAGGGATGGTTGAAGTTATGAAGGAAAGGTGGTCTGTGATGCTGTGTTGGATGATTTCGATCATCCACCTGACAGGGTTTACAATCACCTAGGAGACCCACCTCTGGGCATGCCTATGAAAGTACTTCCAGAGAGGCTTAACTGAAGAAGGAAACCCCTACTAAATGTGGGTGCCCCCCCCCTCAGGCTGGGGGCCAAGCAGAGAAAAAGAAGTGAGGTGAGCAACAGCGTTCCTCGCTCTCTGCATCCTGCCTGTAGATGCAATGTAGCTGGCTTTCTCCTGCACCAGCTGCCACTGGCAGGGCTTACCCACGACCCGTAACATCATCCCTGCCATGGTAGGCCATAGCCTCCTTGTGCAGATCTTTATTCCTCTTTCTTTTCACTTTGATGATTTTCTGTGACGTACTAGACAATATGCCTTGGGCCTAATGTGTCTAACCACCATTTTCAGAATAAAACCTTCCCTCAGTTGCTTCGTCTTGTGTGTTCTCCCAGCAATGAGAAAAGGAAATAGAGAAGATTCTCAAATACTTTTGAAACATCTGTGCAGTTGTCATAAAGATAAAACAGGAACAAATAAAACAAATCTTGTTTTAAGTAATTGCAGGAAGTCCAGGCATCATATTAACAACCCTACTAAGTGTTACTTAGTATCTCTGTTCATTTTCAAATCTGTTAATATAATGGGAGGAGATTTATTGTAAAAATGGCATGAAGAGCTCATAAAAGCCCTAAATTACCAATTTTTCAACAGACGAATACACACACACACACACACACACACACACACACACACAAGCCCACAAAAGAAGAAATATCCAGAGTCAATAATCTTAAAAATGCATGGAAACTAAGTTGATACCTGCAGTAAATGGCATACTTGTGCATAAGCCTCAACTCACGGGAGGTTGCTGTATCATGCATCATGAGGTACAACATGAGGAAGAAGTGACACCCTGAGAGAGAATTTAACCCTTCAGTAAGGAAAGACTTTAGGTACCGTTATAATGTTTTAGCTTCATTTGGGGAAACTGGGAGGAAAAAAAAGAGAAGATAAAATCGTAGCAAATAAATAGAATATTTTGCAGACAAGAGGCAGGCCACACAGGCACACTCAGGGACCACTTCCTCTTGAGTAGAGATGACCTCCCGAGTTTCCATCACCATGGACCAGCTCCATGGACCAGCTCATTGATACAGTGAGACCCAGTCACTGACCCAAAGCCCAAACTCTGAACACTGATTAAAATTCACATTTTAATATGAAAATAATATTAGACACAAATGCATGCAACCTATAGAAAGACACATGGCTCACAAGTGCCTATAATAGAAAACAATGAGTAAAAGCCACATACATGTTCAGCCACAGGAGAATTCTCAATAATTATGTAGTTTAACAAAATCTGATGCATGAGTAAGATCCATGTTCGTTTTCTAGAGATCTGAAGTAGGAAATCGTAACATATTATCACATAAAGACTACGAGGAATGACTGCAGAATATAAAAATTTCATCACAATACAGATATAGAAAAATGTCTACGTAAAGATGGAAGATGTCATTAAGAAAAGCAGTTGAGTCTAAGTGGAGGAATCAGAATGTAATTTGGTATAAAATGTCTAAAGGCAACATTAAAAAATTAATGTAGGGCCTGGGAAGATGGCTTGGTCAGTAAAATGCTTGTCATGCAAACCTGATGACCTCTCAGAAGGTGACTTGGGGTATGAGACAGGGCCAGGCTCTGAACCTAGACCTCTGAGATGGTAGAAAACTGCCCAGAGAGACCTGTCCAAACTCAGGTTTGTACAGGACAACTGGGTGTGCCGTCATCAGCTTCTCTTGGGTCTCCATGGTTCCGAGATACATCTTGTTGGCTACTTCTGCATCCACACCTGAGCACTGCATTCCCACCAGACAGCAACTCAGAGCCAATCATCCAACATGGTAAAGTCAGCAGGAGGGCTTGGGCCAACATTCTGAGCTCTGGTTACCATTCTGAAACATCCCGCATAGCCCCATCTTTTGAAGGCACAGTCTCCAGCCTGTGGTGCCATTTTGAAAGCTTTCAAGAGATGAGGGTATGGGGAACATTTCAGAATGGTGCACAGCTAAGCAGAAGAGATGGGACAGAAACATGCAGAGGAATCTACCAAGATCCAGTCTTTGAAGGAAGGTCCCTCCAGCAGGTCTTTAAAAACATCACTTTATCAGCTTCTGGTGACTTACCTTAAATGTTGCCCGGAGCTCGTCTTCCTCCAACAACCAGTGCTGTGATGGTCCCTCCTCTTGTCTCTACGGTTCCCAGAGTGAAAGCTTCCTTCTAATTCACATAGTCAACTACTTCCAAAAATAAAATCTCAAAATGTTATTTTGTTATTAATTAAATATTTTTCAAGTTTAAGAAAATGAAAACACTATTATTTTTGCATGTGTTTATATGTGGTTTGCATGTATCTGTATGCATGTTTATCTTAGTGAACTTACTGCTATGAACAAACGCCATGACCAAGGCAACTCTTATAAAGACAACATTTAATTGGGGCTGGCTTACAGGCTCAGAGGTTCAGCCTAGTATCATCAAGGTGGGAGCATGACAACATCCAGGCAGGCATGATGCAGGAGGAGCTGAGAGTTCTACATCTTCGTCTGAAGGCTGCTAGCAGAATACTCACTTCCAGGCAGCTAGGGTGAGAGTCTTAATCCCATGCTCACAGTCACACACCTCATCCAACAAGGCCCATCTACTCCAACAAGGCCACACCCCTAAATAATGCCACTCACTGGGCCAAGCATATACAAGCCATCACAATGTTAATTTGCATATGAGTACATATATGAGAGATAGATATAGACAGGCAGACAGACAGCTCACATCCATAGAGGCCAGAGGGTAAATAGCAGGTGTGTTTCTCAGTTACTCTTCACATTATTTACTAAGACAGTGTGATGGTTTGTATATGCTTGGCACAGGGAGTGGCACTATTAGGAGGTGGCCTTGTTGGAGTAGGAGTGTCACTGTGGGCATTCTAGCTGCCTGGAAGTCAGTCTTCTCTTAGAGGTCTGCAGATGAAAATGTAGACCTCTCAGCTCCTTCTGCACCATGCCTGCCTGGACGCTGTCATGTTCCTGCCCTGATGATACTGGATTGAACCTCTAAACCTGTAAGTCAGCCTCAATTAAATGTTGTCCTTATAAGAGTCGCTTTGGTCATGGTGTCTGTTGTCAGCAGTAAAATCCTGAGATAGAAATTGGTACCAGGAGTAAGGTATTCCTGTGACCGCCTGACCGTGTTTTTGTGAGGACTATGGAAGAACTTTGGAACTTTGGGCTAGAAGAGCCTTTGGGTGTTAAGAGCTTTGTAGGATGTTCTGTAGGATCCTAGAAGGTAATGTTGAGAACAGTGCAAACGATGGAGGCCTGGCTTGTAAAATTTCAGAGGGAAGATTAAAGACTCTTATCTGGGCTGTTGCTATTAATTGGTTTCAAATTGTATCACAGCTTACTAATTCTAATTTCTTTTAGTCTTTAAATTTTTTGCTGTTGGGGTGAAGAGATTTCTCAGCAGTTAAAAATGCTGTCTTTTCTTCTAGAAGACCTAGCTTCCGGTCTCAGCACCCACAACTGCAGCTCACATCTGCCTGTAACTCTAGCTCTGGGGGATCCAATATTCCCTTCTGGCTCTATGAGCATGTGCACACATGTGGCATCCATTCATATAAATATACACATACACATTAATAGAAAAATAAATCATTTAAAAATGTTCATGTTGTGATGATGCATACCTTTAATCCAAGTACTCAGGGGGCAGATATCTGAGTTCAAGGCCAATCTGCTCTACAGAGTGAATTCCAGGACAGCTAGGGTTACACAGAGAATCCATATCTCAAAAAAAAAAAAAAAACAGAAAAACAAAAACCAACAATCAATCAAACAAAAAAACCCACCAACAACAAAATAACAAAACCAATAAAAATCTTTCATATCTCTAAAGTGAATAGTTATGCTATTTTAATGTTATTTTCTGTTAATTTTTGTCTAGGCAGTGAGTGGGTGATCTAGGTTATTTTCTACTTAGGGATCAAGCATTTCCAGTTTTCATGAATAGTGTTTTTCTTTTTAAATAAATTTGAGACTTTATAAATGCTATCTTGTTAGCTTCTGTACACTTTTGTGTTTTTACAGATATTCTTTTAAGATTGTTTAAGCAGGTAGCTCTGCTGTATGAAGACCACTTACTCCTTTGAGATCTTACTTCTCAGAAGTGTTAGGCAGATTCAGGTTAGTGATCAATCTATAGCTAATTACTCTTCACTGCTGGAATAAGTGCCTTCCGAGGATTCTGCTAATGTTTCATGATTTATGAGGTTTCCCAGGCTGGCTTCTGTGAGCATACACTATTTGGGGCCCCATGTGAGTACTAGCCACTGTTCTTTCTGACACTCTTACATAGCTGTTCCCTAGCTGTGATAGTCGACTTTCCATTTGTAGAACAGAGCAACTGGTACAGGTTACCTATAAAGTAAAAAAAGCCATCCTTTCCCCAGAGTTTTGTGTTGTAAACATTTTTAATCCCAATGCAGGGTTTCTATCCTACCTTAGGCCATTTAGTTCCTGGATAAAACACACACACACAACCTTTATATTTACAATAAGCCTTAATAAACACTAGATCTGGGCAGATATCTGCTCTCTATGCTATTAGAATCTATTTGTTTATTGATAATCCTGAGTTATTACTTACTATGTTTCATTCTGGGCTGTTCTTAACTCCAATTGGCCAACCCTCAGGGCCACATTTTCATGGCTCATCTAATCCATGGCAGCATCTCCTCCATTCTTCCTTCACCTTCTTTTCCTCGACATGGTTCTCCTCTGACCCTAAGCCCAAGAATCCTAAACCCCATCTGTCCAGCTATTAGCTATCAGCAACTTTATTTACCAATCAGAAATAACTTGGGGGGCAAGGTCACATATCGTCACTTGGGTCTTCTTGTGGACTCTCTGGGACAGCCAGGTCTTGGGGGCCCGCACTTAGCATTATAATACACAACAAGACCAAACTTCAACAGTTGTGTATATCTCATGCTTAAGATTAGGCATGGCATGAAGGTGATGGACAAATCATGGTGGAAACATGGGTGTGGTCAAATAGTCTCATCCTATGCTGCAGCAGAGAAAGAGCAGAGTTGCACAGTCCCCTTCAAGAGTACATCTCTAATTACTTATAGTAGTGCCCACTGTTGAAAATTTGTTTAAATCATTCATGTTTGGGGTGTGTACTCTATGAGCCTCTGTGGAGTGTGCAAGTCGGTTCTCCACTTCCATCATGCAGACCCTGGAGCTTGACGTTTGATCCTCAGGCTTGAGAGTAGATGCTGGTAATCTGCTAAGCCATCACCCAGGCTTCAGGCCTATCTTACAGCCTATCTTAATTCTACTATCCTGGTACATATAGATCCTGGGGAGTGGGGAGGGGAGTGGAAAGGGGGTGTTACTGATCATCCACTCACAGCATTAGCAGTGAATAACGGTTTCTTCACATACATGTGGGGATCAGCTTTCAGCTGAATACTTGATGAATGTTACTCTGACAGGGTCCTAAAAGCCATCTTTGTACTTTCTTCCTCTCTGGTACCCTGTCTTCTGAACTCTGTCCATCTATCTACTTGGGGTGGGGGACCACTTCCTCTACTTGGTTACTCCCTCTTCTGTGGCCTGGAAACAGTCTTAATTCAAGTCTGTGATAATTATACAATGTATCTCATTTGCTTCTGATTTCTTATGGGTCATCCCATTATGTTTTGTGTCCTTTGTGTTGGAAAGCATAGCTTCATGTATTTTTACAGTTTTTGTCTGTTTCATTTGGGAGAATAAATCTGCCCTGTTATATCTGTCTCAACCAAATGCAGATGTTTCTTCCTATCTTAGTGTAATAGAGATATGACCAATAAAATTAGATGCATCGTTTGATGATCAAATAAACATTTGCTTTAGAGATTTGCCTTATTTCTAAATAGTATTATAATTGCTATTAAGTTATTAGCTGAAAATAATTGTACAATGTGTCAAATTTCTGAGTTTAGATTACAGATCAAGAATGATTTGTTGTGGCCTAAATCTTTCCAAACTAGAATTTCAGATGATTTCTTGACATCCAGGGCTGCTAAACAAGGGTAAGATAGCATATGGATTAAAGGGGAAATTAAGTAGTAATGGTAGCTAGTATAATAGTTACTGGGAAGTAAATCAGGTTTGTGCATTCTGGCCATGCAATGTGTCAAATTTATTCAGTTTCTCTATTTTCATTTTCAAAATTAAGAAGAGATTGGTGGGAAATTAATAGCTATTGAATGTCTACAACGTGCAGCCTAAATATAGGTCCAATGGTTACTAGCAAGATGTTTCAGTGAGTAAAGGACTTGCTGAGAAATCCTGGCAATCACTTTAATTCCCAAAACCCATGCAAAGGTAGAAAGGGGACTGACTCCACAAAGTTGTCCTCTGACATCCACATGTACATTGTGACATATATACTACACAAGCATGCATGCATGCATACATACACACACATACTTTTTTTAAGTAGAAGAAATAATGTTTGAATCTTACATCCCATTTGTGAGCAGAAGACAGACTTCTATCATGTGGATTTCTGGAATTTAACTCATTTTGTTAGGCTTGGCAGCCAGCATCTCATTGGCCCAGTGGCTTCTTTGAAATGGCTTTTGATAGATGAGACAATGACCTACCTTTCACTTACAGATTTTTAATTCATTAATTTTGTGTATGTGTGTTTCTTTGTGTGTATGCTTGTGTGTGTAGTTTGTGTATGTGTAGAACTTAGAGGACAACTTCTCTGTCAATTCCTGCTTCCAACTTTCTTGAGTCAGGGTCTTTTTTGTTTTCTACTGTTGCTCTGCCTACTTGAGTTTCTTCAGTTTACTATTCCTGAAGGTCCAGGGCAGTTCTCCTGTCTCAGCCACTGTAAGAGTGCTGGGGTTGCAGCTGTGCTCCACCATATATGGCTGTTTGCAAGGGTTCTGGGTATTAAACTTAGTTGTCTGGCTTGTGTGCATTGTGCTTTTACAGCTGCACCATCTCTCCAGCCCTACACACACACACACACACACACACACACACACACATATAATGTACTTCCATTTTACTGGCCCCACCTAGTCCCTTCCTGAATAATGCACCTTCTATTTTCAAGTCTTTTTTAAAAGTACAAAATACCCCCACATGCCCAAAGAAGCTAAACAAGAAGGAGGGTCCAGGCAAGGATACTTAAATGTCATTTAGGAGGGGGAACAAAATAGTCATGAGAGGCAGAGGAAGGGAGGGACCTGAGTGGAAGAGGGGAGGGGAAGAAAAATGAGGGGCTAGGATCAGGCATGGGGAGAGACAGGAGAGAGGCTCAAAGAGTCAGAAGAATGAATGGAAATATGCAGCTATTGGGATTGGGAGCAGGAGGAACCTCCAAGAAGTCCCAGAGACCTGGAATGAGGGAGGCTCCCAGGACTCAATGCAGGTGACCTTAGCCGAAATGCTCAACAGTGGGGATATGAAACCTGAAGAGACCAACTCCAGTCGTCAGACAGGACCTCCAGTGGAAGGATGGGGAAGCCAACCTATCTACAAAACTTTTGACCCAAAATTGCTTTTGTCTAAAAGAAATGCAGGGACAAAAAGGGATCAGAGATGAAGGAATGACCAACCAGTGACTGGCCCAAGTTGGGATCCATCCTATGGGTGAGCACCAATCCCTGATACTATTACTGATGCTAGGCTGTGCTTGCAGACAGGAGTGTAGCATGGCTGTCCTCTGAGAAGCTCTACTCAGCAGCTGACAGAGACAGATGTGTATATACTCACAGCCAAGCATTGGACTGAGGTAAGGGGCCCCTATGGAAGAGCTAGGGGAAGGACTAAAAGAACTGAAGGGGATGGCAACCCCAGAGGAAGACCAACAGTGTCAACTCACCTGGACCCCTGGGAACTCCCAGGGACTGAGCCACCAACCAAAAAGCATACAGGGGCTGGTCCAAGGCCCCAGGCACATATGTAACAGAGCCTTGTCTAGCATCAGTGGGAGAGGATGTGCCTAATCCTGCAGAGACGTGATGCCCCAGAGTGGGGGATACCCAGGGGAGGGCTACCCTCTCAGAGGCGAAGAGGGATATAGTGAGAAAAGTTCTGTAAGGGGGACAGGGAAGAGGGAAAGCATTTGGGATGCAAATAAATTAAATAATTAATTAAAATCTAGATTTTGCATATGAGAGAAATCATCCTGCTTGTCTTCTGGAGTTTGTCTTCTTTCACTGAACACAATGATCTCTGTTGTAGTAACCAAAAACAACTTTCATTCTTGCTTAACCCTAAAAACCACTCCAGTGTATGTGAAACTGCAGGTTCTTCATCCACCCATCTGTTGATCACTGTTTTCTAGATAAATGTTTGTTTAATATAGATTAATTCTTCATTCCCAAAAGTGTTCCATGGTGACTTATATTTCCTATGTCCCTATCTCTACTACTTTGAGGTCCTCCCCCACCATTTGAGTATCCTCCCCCACCCTCTGAGGATGCTCTCCACCCTCTGAGTATCCTCCCCCACCCTCTGAGGGTGCTCCCCTACTCTCTCAGGGTGCTCCACCCTCTGAAAGTGCTCCTCCATCCTCTGAGGGTGCTCCCCCACTTGGCTCCTTCACCCTCAGTCTATTCCCTTTTTCACCAACTGCCTACATTCTACCCTCTCCCAGAGTGAACCCTTACTCTGGACTCCTTATCCATAGTATTTGACACTCCTGTTATTTCTCAGCATACCATTGAGCACATCTGGATGTTTGGAACTAGGAGTGTAAACAAAGTAAAGGGGCACCCAGTTCTGACACTTGATTATTCCTCTCCAGTTAGAAGATAATAGCAAGTGGCTAAGTTCACTTTGCCTTGCATATGTGTATAACATGTCAAAAATTAAATTTAAAATGTAAAACGTGTTAGTAAAGAAAGCACCTAAGAACAACCAAACAGAAAAGCCAGGAACTATTTCATTACCACGGGTGAAAATTTTGGCATCTAAAGCAATACAATCCACATACTTTTAGCCTATTTGATTTGCTTACTTCCTGCATTTTCTTAGGCCCTTGTTTTCCCTAAAATCCAGCCACTTTCCAATTAGGGGGCCCTAGCTGCTGTCAAGGGTGTTTTAACTCCTAGTGCTATTTGCTAGCCCCACCCCCTCCATGAGTCCAGGCTCTGGGCCTGACTGATCATGTACACTGGGCTGGGGTAGAGGGAAATCTACCTTGTAATTTCTTCTACTTCATTCCTGCTTTGCCCTCACAGCCCCTGAGATCATTTCTTCCTTTCAGTGAGGTGCACACAAGAGATGGGTTGCTTTCCTTCATTTGTTGAGGGAATCTGGGGTTCCAGAAGATATGGGGTAAGAATTTCTACACAAAGGAAGCCATAAACAAAGGTAACTGTGCCAATGGCCACAACTGCGGTAGATGACTGTCTCTTAAGTCTGTCTCTCCATTCTTTTGTTCAACTGGATTTCTCCACATTCGAAGCCACCTCTGCCTGTCTCTATAGTATAAACCCACCCCCTGTCCACACATGCCGCTTGAAGTAGCTTCAACTGTACTGCTTTCTTACAAGTACATGGTCCACGTAGAACCAAGCAGCACAGAAATGTTTTACAAGATACCTGGTTATTCCTCGGGACTCATCTCAAAAACTAGCCAGAAAGGACTCTCTTGTCTCCATGCTACCTAGCAGACTTGTTTTTAAGGCACCTGATAGCGTTCTCCATATCTTATATTTGTAAACAATTCCTGTGCACATCTCACCTCCTCCAAGATTCAGAGTTCTTTGAAGGCAGAAGGGCAAAGCAGGCACTGTGCAGTTATGAGCTGAACATTCAGAAGGGTGAGGATGGGCCAGAGTGAAGGTCCCCAAGTCAGTAACAAGATGTGTTTCTTATGTCATCGTTTCTTGATCACCAATATTAAGTTTTAAGTATTATGACACTCTCTAGTATGTCCACAATCTCCTCACAGTTCTGGGCTTTAAATCTTCAGGTCCTTGGTGGCAGGAAATGATTCTCTCAGGGACTCCTGAGATCAATGATATTTGAATCCAATCAAGTAACATGGAATAAAGGTTCTAGGTAATTCGGGCACCATAGGAGAAATTAGAGGAGCATCTTTCAATTCATTCATTTATTTATTCATTCATAGAGAATGATTTAGCAATTATTCTGTGCTTCATTCTATGGTGAACATATAAACACCTTAGAGCACTTGTTCTCAACCTTCCCTTTAATAGAGTTCCTCATGATGTGGTGACCCTCAACCGTAAAATTTTTTTCAATGCTACCTCATAAGCCTAAGCAATGATCTCTGAGGTTACCCTCTGGCCTCCATATGCATACACGTACATCTGCCCATTGATTTGTGAACACATGCGTGTGCACGTGCATGCGCGCGCATGTGCGCGCGCGCGCGCGCGCACACACACACACACACACACACACAAAGTATATAGGGACTTGTTCATAGGAACATGTAAAAACTATTTATTCCTTCCTTTCCCCAGGTTCCTCATGTGCAATATCAATTTTCTTCTCTCTGCATTTCACACCGTCTTGTTAATTTCCAGGCATTTAGCGGTCTTTACAATAGGTAAATGAAAGCAGAGATCAGGAAAGGACATTAAAAACTACTGCCAGAAGTGTCAGCAATGGACATTTAATTAAATGAGAATCCATAAGAGGCTATGAATTTCACCGTGCGCCCATAAAGATGCCTTGATTTGTCTAATTTGGAGGAAGACTTAAGAGACACTGAATATATAGTATATATGACATAAAGCAAAACCGGTGGGCAGCCTCCTGTTTTTCGTTTTCCATTGACATCTTCAAGGGAAAAGTATCCCAATGAAAGGAATTTGAAGGCTAATTTGCCTTTTTGTCTAAAGCAGTGTCCTTTCTTACCAATTAGCCTTCTCTGCCCTCCCTCTTCTGCACTAGGGAGGATCCTTCAAAATTCCTAACAGGCAGCCCTGTGGAGAGATGGGAGGGAAAGGAAGGGAGGGAGGAAGGGAGGGAGGAAGGGAGAGAGAGAGAGGTAGAGGGTGTCTGGCTGTGTACATGTGGTACAGGCAGAGGGATCAGAACGCTCACAGAACAGGCAGCGTAATTCCATGTTCTTCCTAAGTACCAGCCCTGCGTGGAGCTCTGCCTGCAGTCTACTTGGAGAGGAAAAGTAGATTTGGGGGAGATGGAAGGGGTCAATTCCTAAGTGAGTTGGTCCTCACTCAACATGAGGGCATCTGCTGATCTCCAGTAACTGCCCGGTGCCTCCTGGTCAGACTCTGCCCTCTCCCTCCCAGATACTTGCTTTAGCAGAAGAGACACACCTTTCTGCAGCAGGGAAAAGCAACTGACCAGATTGCAAGCCGGTAGGTTGTGACATTCAGCATGTTTATGCAGCAGAATTTGCTGAGAGATGCAGGGGGGGCGGGGTGTTGGTCGGGCTGGCTGATTTATCTGCAATGGGGAATGTTTTATTTTAATTGTCAGTTCAAAGCAGAATTGTTGCCTAGGCTAAGGCGGCAGCTAGAATTGCTGCGTTTCAGACTCCTGTGCTGCGTTTGTGTTCCATGTGGTTTCTGCATGCAGCTTGGAGAAGCTAGGGAGAGCTCACCTTTAAATAACCTGCAGCTTGCTATGCGCCTTCCGCTCCATATGTATTTTTTTGCTCTTCCTAAGCACAGTTCCCACCCCATCTTCCTAACATTCCCCCCACCCCCGCCCTCCTCCCCACTCCGTGGGAAATGTGGTCTAGCTTCACCTTGAGCCCTTGGCTCCCTAAGTCTGTATGTCTGGCTGCTTTGCCCTAGGTGCCGGTATATGCTCTGCAGCTACCCTGGGCCCAGGCAGACTGATTCAGCAGAAGCGTCTTTGCATGGGAGTCGCAATCAGGGACCATGGCAGTGCAGCTGGTGCCGGACTCTGCTCTCAGCCTGCTGATGGTGAGTGTGCTGGGGAGGAGGTGGGGCCCAGGAGGCCCCCACTCCAGCCTTTCCCTACCGCCTCGCCTAGGGGACTGCTGCTAACTACTGCGGCTGCTGCCATGGCTGCAGACATGCAAAGCAATGCGCTGCTTCATCCAGCAGGCTCCCGTGAAAGGATTTCTTGGGTCAGAGGATTAGCGTGACTAAGCACTCTCAGGGAAGAGAAGCAGTAGATTTGCCATTTTAGAAACTTGTTGCTGCTGCATGCTATTTTGAGAGACGTGCTGACAAACAGGTGCTAAGGGTGCCTCCGAATGGATTTCAAGACGCCTCCCATTCGCCCAGCATCCTTGGCTCTGGGGTCTTTCAATCTAAATTCTGAGAGTTGTGCTTGTTTGTTTGATTTCTTTCCGTGCCAGCTGTGGGATTTACAAAAAAAAAAAAAAAAAGATTATTTTAATTTTTGCGGGGAGGGAGGGGCTCCAGACTGAATGAATAAGGTTATCTTTCCAGGTTCCCCTAGAGAACCCAGAGCGGTTCAGGGTGGCCCTTTCGACAGTTCCACTGCCAAATTAGTGGACACTCCTCTCCCATCTCCAGCTGGCAGGGAGACATTGACATTTATATGCATATGAACTGCTGACCTACTTTAGATCCCTATGGTTTTTTTTTTTTTTTTTTTTTTTTTTTTTTTTTTTTTTTTTAATGATATTAAGAAAGCTGTTGCTCTTAGCGCTTTGAAGCAAGCAAGGACAGCACCAGCCCCTAGCCACCCAGTTGGCTTTCTTCGGCTTGACCCTGGGTTCAGTTTGCTTTGCTATCTTGGCTCCCTCCTCTTCTGCTGCCCAGTAGTTTACAGGCCCTGGCAACTCTGCCTCCGGAAGAAGGCTGCATCAGCTTGGCGTGGGAATGTACCTAACATTTACTCCGGAGAGTTTACGAGCAGAATCTAAGTGCTTCTGTACGGTGTATTGATCTGTGTTTTTTGATGGAGATGGGAAAGTGCATCTTGGTGAGGGCTGATGAGTTTATTAAGGCAATGTGGAGGAGTGGCTAGAGAGAGCTTGCCTCCTAAGTGGCCAGACTTAACGAATTAAGAGGGACTTCCTCCTTGTGCTCCGTTAGCCAAAAAATAAAATATATAAATAAAAATGGAATTTGGTGCAAGGAGTCACTTGGATTGTCAGAAATTGCGTGAGCCCCTCGGACTTCTGGTCGAACCAAAGGAGGAATTAGAAGGAATGGAAGGCATTGCTTTAGCCATTACTCTTTAAATGGCTTCCCCACTTAATTAATGCTACTGTGCAGTATTGCTACATATTTCATTGTCTACTGTGGGTCAATCAAGTGCATGGTCAAAAATCTGAATATTTGTTAAGGTTGCTAATACTGTACCCCAGTGTCTGTGAGGAGAAGGATGCTTCAAAAAATGCTGGAATCACAGAACATATGCAAAAGATACAACCATACACACTTCTCTGCATACACATACATACACACACACACACACACACACACACACACACACACACGTTGCCTGGTACTATCTACTAAGATATAAACACTGCAGCATGTTCATAGAGAGAAAAAGGTTTGTTAGGCCTGCCTCTCTGCCTCTGCACTGATGCTTGATTGTATGTCTGTGTTTACTACAAGACCCTGAGGATGAGTACTTGGTATTCAAGCAAAACAAAGCTTTGCATCCTAACCCATTGGGCTATCACTGCTGTGCACAACCACGTAGGCTCCTAATATTAATATTGTCTTGGCTATCTTCTCAGTTCAGAGTTTATTCTCTACTCTGCCTAGTACTCACTTCCTGACTGGATTAAAGGATTGTGATCTTTTCTCTTTGAAAAGCTAGGAAAGCAGCCCTTGACATGGCAATGGACCTTTAGATTAGAGCCCCTGGGAGCACTGTGTGTAACCAGAGTCACTACTGGTTCACATTTGGTTCAAGGGAGAGTTCCCCTAAGAACTTAGGTACTTTTTGCCTTTTAAAGGGGGTAAATTCAAAGTAATTGCTTCCTAGACCTGTCTTTCCATAATTCTCAAAATTTATAAACAAGTGAGAGAGAAAAGAAATGAGAAGAGGCCATTTAGTGGTGCTGCCTTAGCCGGGGAGTTAAGGAGGGATGCTATATGCATTATTATGTATTCGCTCATTAATTAGCCAATCAGCTTTCAGTATTTATCAAGCACCTGCTCACTGGGGAGAGTAGCATGGTATAATAGCAAAAGCCATAACTCATGAAAGCATGGCTTCAGGAAAGGTCAATACCGTGCGTGCTGAGTGCAGTTGTGGTTTGCTGCTGTGGAGTCCTTGGGCTGCAGGAGTTACAGTCAGCTGAAATGTTTGTTTGCTTCTGGAAGCAGGGGGTCTGGAGAGCTAAAGAGCCCTGCATTCTGTCTCCAGCTTCGCCACTTACTGGTAGAATTGTGCATGTCACTTCCTCTCCTGTCCTGGTTATATAGCCTGCTAACAGGGAGGGTCTACTGCCCCTTTCATTCTGTGGAGCAAAATACGCTATCTGGGAGGAAGCTCCCGAATAGCCACCTCGAGTACTTTATTCAATGTTGCCACTTTTTCACCCCAACCCAGCACACAAACAGCATTGCTTTTTTTTTTTTTTATTTAAAAAAAGGTGGTGTTTGTTTCCACCCATATGGCTTTTCTGCAAGAGAAAGTATGTTTCAAATTATTAGCTGGTTGTTCATACTCTTCTGTCAAGAGCTCAACCCCACAGACAAAACCCACTGACCTCAAGACAGTGCCTAAGGTGCCTTTCCCAGTTAGATGTGGGTCATTCGGGAGAAGTCCAGCATTGTGTGCTTGCCCTCTGGGAGCACTGCACTGATTCTTTCAATAGAAGGTGGGAAGGGTCAGATGCTTGTGAAAGTTGGAGCAACTCAAAGAACAGAGGATGAGTGAGTGGAAGAGCAGATCAGCCCTGGTGAGAAGACAGCCTCACATGCAGCAGAGACTCACCCACCCATCAGTGTAGAGATGCCAGAAATCCAAAGAAAGGGCTGCCTTGTTTCCGATGTTACTCCATACGACTAATTGTAGAGCAGGCTATTTGTCATTTGTTGAGGCCACGTGAGTTCAGGAAAGCTGCAATGGCTGGAGCATGCTGGTATCCAGGGATTTATTATTGATTGGTTGATTAATTGATTGATGTATATTGATATAGGGTATTTCTGTGTAACCCAATCTTTCTTGAAACACTTGTTCTTCTTGCC
Organism: Arvicanthis niloticus; assembly: GCF_011762505.2. Taxonomy (NCBI): domain Eukaryota; kingdom Metazoa; phylum Chordata; class Mammalia; order Rodentia; family Muridae; genus Arvicanthis; species Arvicanthis niloticus. The sequence goes on along the minus strand of NC_047665.1, from coordinate 62,765,193 downwards.
TCTTTCTACTTCCTGAGCACCGGGCTTCCAGGCATGCGACACCATACCTGCCTTGGTGATCACTCATTTGTTCATCCAGAATATAGATATATGACTAAGAGGCTACCAAGGTTGTCATATGCCATTTTGTGCTCTGGATTATGAAGGCTCATGTTTTTGAGAAAGGAATATTAAAGCATTTCAAAAACTTTTTTGTTACATTTATGCGTGTGTGTGTGTGTGTGTGTGTCTGTCTGTCTGTCTACAAGCATGGGGAATTTAGAGGACAAATTTTAAGAGTCAGTTCTGTCTTTCTACTGTGTGGGTCCTGGGGAAGGAACTCAGGTTCATGAAGCTTGGGAGCAAGTGCATTTATACTGCGCCCCATCTTGAAAGCCCTACACTATTTTTTAGATTAAGTTAATCCATGAGGCAATAAATAATAAAAACTGTGCTGTTCTATAAACAAAATGTCCTTCCATATGTCATCCAATCACTTCCAAGACTTTTTTTTTTTGAGACAAAAACACCTGGTAATTAAGCATCAAGAACCTGTCAATGGCCACATACCTGAAACTGATGGCCCAGAGTCCCCAAATCAAGGCTCACTGCTTCAGTATTTAATCAAAGAATTTGACATCCAGGATCTTCTAACACATTAGATGAGTGTATATTTTTTGGCCTAGATTCAAACATTCTTTTCTTCCAGTGTTTCCAGTCAGAAAGTCCTGTCCTCTTGTTTAATATCTATTATTTTTCTGCATTAATATACGAGGTTGCAAAGATGGTACAAGTTGCTGAAAGATGCCTGAGTTAACACTAACAGGAAGGACAATATTTTTATCGACAAGAGACTCCTCACGTGGTCAGTGTTCTATTCCTTGAACTGTTTTTGTTGATGCTGGTGGTGGTGGTTTTTTGTTTGTTTGTTTGATTGATTGATTGTTTTAAAAAAGAATTTGCCAAGGTCATGTTTAACAGTAGAAAGATTTAATGTGTGGAAACTCAAATTCACAAGCCAGAGAAATTTGTAAGTGATTCTTTGTAATAAAGGAAAGAAGTGAACGAGATGAGTTCCTTTCAGATGTCTGGCCTTCTCTAAATGAAACGTATGTGTAAGACGACTTGAGAGAATCACATGATAAATAAGTGAGACTTCACAGAGCACATCACCAAGTGAGCCCAGGATGGAAGACCTGGATTCAACAACTCTGGGGCACAATCAGAGTGGGGACGTGGGTTTACTGAAGCTTAGGTAAAAATGTTAAAAATGGAAGGTCAAGAGAGGGAGTTTGAAGTCAAGGAGCAAGCGGATTTTAATGGAGTCTGGATTGTTTGTTGAATGAAGAACTGGTAGCTTTGGAGGGATTTCTTTAGGGGCACAAAGGGTTACAAGTTCAGGAGGGCAGGTAGAGGTGTTCTTGGAAGAGTCAAAGTCTTAGTTCTATTGCTATGGTGTTTAGCTCTCCTCTCCCACTGACCTGTGACAGATTTATTCAGGGTTAATAATGAAATTTCCCCACATCCCCAATAGCAAAAGGTAAATAGAATTTGAGTTCTGCCCCCAGGAAATCTTGCTTCTGTGCTACTATTACTACGTTTGATATTTTCCAAACTGCTTTTGTGTCTGTAGTTTTGCTAAATGCACCCCACAATACAGGAAAGTCAGGAAATGTATCTCCCTGTTCTATGAAGAAGCTAAGGTCCAGAGAAGGTAACCTGCTCGCCCAACAAGCCCCAGAAGACTTGTGATGATGCTGAGCTACTATACTGACTTTAATGACAGTTGTCATAGATTGATAACCTGTATAGAAACTTAGAGAATAATAATAATATGCTAATATAAGGTGTGGACTTCTGAACATCTTCAAATCCGGTCATCCAACCATAGGCACTGGGTACTCAGGTATAAGGTAGATCTGATTATTAATGTTATTTACTCCCTAGGAGGGCTGTTCCCAAACTTCTATGGGAAGTGGTTATATCATTGTTACATCTAAGTCAGTAGCTAATATCCTTCTTAAATTCAGTTATCTATCTTCTAAGGTTGGATTTCTTGATCTATAACTAAAATCTTGATATTAGTGAAGTTTAGCTAGTGCTTAATGTATAAATGTATCCCTTTTAAAAAGGAGAGATTTGATGTCAATGACAATAATGCTAACTCATATTAATTTTGCTAAATTTGTAAATTTTCATTTTTATCTGATCTGTCTTACTATATTTAACTAATGGAAACCTACTCAAACCACAGCATTTGTAAAAAACAGAAAAAAAGAAGTAAATCATTTATGTAACTGGGGGTCCTTCCTCAAGAAGCAGCTCTAGGGTTACCAGTCGTGAGGGTTGATAAGCACAGCTAAGTAAGCAAGCTTCTCCTCAGCTGTCCATGGCTTGCATATTCTCTCTGTCCCTCTGAATAATGAGCTGGCCCTGGGCCAATAACGGTCTGAGAACAGGGATTTCTGACGAGGCAGGTTGGATTCTGGGACACAGACCTTTGAGGAAGTTAGAGGTATATCAACTGACTGGTGATTCTGCCCAATCCAATGGAGCAGAGAGATCAGCTTCCAGAGAAGGGCTGTATCCAGAGGGAGGAGCAGAGTCTGGCAAGGCAGAAACAAAAGATACCCATTTACAGTGAATGATCTTTGTACCCTAGACACCACAGTAAGGCTCCAATAACATTAGCAAGAGAGATAAAACACCAACCAAGCACTGGTCAACTTTCCTTCAAAATAAATGTATTTGGAGAAACCCAATTGTCTGATTTTTTTTTTTTTTTTTGGTAGATCAAACAAATCTCACCATCTGTAAAATGAAATGACAATGACTATATATGACTTAAGATAATTCACTGAGCTACTCATGCTAAGTCTGTAGTGCTCTCTCGGCCCAGAGCAAACACAGGCTCAATATTAAAGTGCTTGCATTACCATAAACTAACAGAAAACAACTATCCTTCTATCTATCTGAACTCAACTCCTTGGATTCCTGTGTGAGGCAAACTCAATACAAAAAAAAAAAAAAAAAATAGTAATTGCCCAATTCTGTCTCAGCACCCAAGTCTCTAAGCAACAAATGACCACTTTTGGACGAGTGGCCAATGCGTTTGGGAAAAAGATGTTCCCAGGGTCATGAAAAACTATTCCAGTCACACACAGATTGAAATTTACATTCCTGTCTTCAATCACCAACAAAAGTCTCTTACCCTCTGAAGATAAATGACTAAAGTATAGGCAGCAATATGTTCTTTCTGGCAAATGTCAGATGCATGCCTTTCAGAACTGCCACACATGACGGGGCGGCTGCAAGAGCATCTCTGTTAAAAATTAATTGCATGGCTGTTTTTGCAAAGCTTAATAGCAGTTTGGAGAACATATGTTGCAAATATAGGTAGCAGTTTCCCATCAAGCTCTGCGCCAGGATGTGATTTTTAATGGAACACACGGTATTTAGCTTGGTCATAATCAAAGGTTCTGAAAGCTGGCTTAACGAAGACCAGGTGGTAAATACCGAGCGAGGGGACCTGAAAGCGAGGAGAACCGAATTCCAGTGTCAAGGTAACACTGGCTGGCGGCTCACATTGTATCATAATGAATGCTCTTTACAACCCTGGATATTGAAATCTCAGTCTCACAGTCTAGACTTGGGGAAGCAATTTCCTGAGTGGTAGATCCAATCCATCTCCCCAAGCAACGTCATGCACACCCACGGCATTAACTATCTGCACATTGACAAGTTTCAAAGTGACTGTGCCATTTGGGAGTAGGCTTGTGTAAGGTGCAATCGTCTGATAGTCTAAACATGAAACATATCAGGCTGTTCCTGGGTAACACAGATGACCACGTTATGGGCACTTTTCAAATAAGTGGGGAAATACCATAAAGATTGTAAGTATAATGAAGCAGAGGCATGATCCAGTGACAAAGTTGCTGCTGTTATTGTAGAGAAGGGTGCATTGTACCCAGTTGTATGTGCTATACTTTAATACAGCTGTCAACATAGGGAACTCGTTCCTACCAGTATCACCACAAACCCCAGAGATGCATTATACCTCTGCTCTGGGGTGGCTATGTGCCACTCACAGTAGCAATGTACAGTCCTGCTATCATCTTACAGGACCACAACCCTTTGAGCAGTCATCCCTTTGTTGACCAGAATATTACAGGGTACACGTCTGTACTTCCATCCGCCAATAACACTCTGACTCAAGACTGACACTTCCAAATAGATGTTTTCCTGTGGTTTCTTTTATTGCTATGTGATATTTAACATACACATCTGCTTTCCCTAAATAGAGCGTGTCTCATAAACAGAGTGCATCTTGTCAGTTCACCCAACACATTTTTATTTATTAAGCAGCTATTCTCTTTCTGACACTTAAGCTTTCTTCCTGGTGCCTGGGATTGAACCTAGGTCATGGTGCATGCTAGGAAGGCACCCTGCTAGTGATCTGTGTGGGTCTTCAGCTCCCGATATGCTTCCACACAAGGGATATAGCAGCAAGCCAGACAAATAAGGCTTCTGCAATCACCAAGATTACAATTTCTTTTGGAAAAGCAAAAACGAAACCAATTAAGCACAGACAGGTGAGCCATCAGGAAAAAAAAAATGCCTTATATCTGGTTAAAATGGTGATTTTTCAGACAGTGTTCAGATGACAGCTTGGACTAGGTGGTGGCAGAAACCTTCTTGTGGAGGTGGCACATAGCTGAAGAGGGAGCGACAAAGACCATGGTACAGTGTCTGGAAACACTGTATAATAGGAAAGAGACCCATACCAAAATCAAGGGTGCTAGTGGTGATAAGGAGGAGTCCAGAGAGGTTATGTTCTAGAAATCTCATCAAAACAGAGTTTGTAGAAGAAGAAAGTGACACAGAACTATTATGGAGAGTGTGCATAATTAAGGAGGCGGAGGGAAGAGAAAGATTTTCTCAGGGAAAGACCACAGGTAGATTGGGTGAAGGGAGATGTTTGTATGACAGGGTAGTGGCAGAAGAGACTCAGGCCTAAATGAAGCTGAGGATTCATGCCATGGAGGAGGAAGGAAACTGGGTAAATGTGTTGGGACCAGCTAAGGATCCACATTCCAAGTCCTCTGGAAGGGACCTGCATTCTCAACCTCCCTGCAATTGGGAATCTCTGGGTTTCCAGAAGGGAACTGCTGGATTGTTGTTGGGAGGCTTTTGAAGTATAGTTTGCTAGTAAAGGCAGAGTGCAATAGGAGACTAGAGAGAGAAAGCCAGTGTCGAGTCCGTGACTGGAATTCAGGGGCATGGTGGCATGAGATAAATGGGGGTCTATAACACGGATACTCTGGGGGAACTGCTCTGTGATGGAGTCCAGCTTACACTTCAGAAGGCCAGTGGTGGGACTGTGAGAATGATGACATCCATGCACCACACTGGCTTGGGGATAGGGTTTGAAGAATAATAGATTGCAATTCACTTAGCTCCACTGAATGGAAGATGTTGCTTTCAGTAGAATTTTCTGGCAGTAAGGGCTGATGGGCAGGCTGCAGAACAGGCTGCAGCAGGCCAGTGATTAGGTCTTGGGTGGAAGTAGGTCTTGAGTGACCTACTTCCTAAAGAGAAATCCTAAAGAGAAGGAATACCAAGCCAAACCTAAGAGGGGGTGTTGGCCCAGCTGTGATTAACGTGAGTTTCTACTGATGCATGGTGAAAGGCAGCATTTGAGGGAGATAAATGGTACCTTGACTTTCCAATCAACTTTGCTCATGTGAAACATACCATAGCCTGGCCTGGACTAGGCAGTTGTGGAGATTTTCTGCCATGCATTCAGTGCCATTCCATTGTAAGATGTCACTTTTCTTCAGGGCATAATTGAGCAAGAATATGAGGAAGAAACTAAATGTCCCAAATCAGCTGTCCAACTCTCATGTGTGGGGAAACCCAACATTTCTGCCACCACCTATATACTTTGTGACTTCAAATAACCACCATGTTCTGTTCCTCAATTCACTATAGGGAGTTCTTGTGAGGTACAGTGGACTTGTCTGTGATCCACACTGGGAACCTAACATGACATAATCACTGGAGTCTGTAATCTTCTGGAAGTTATCATCACTCAGATGGTGGCCAAGGGGGTACCGCTGTCACCAAAACCACAGTTGGCCTGCTGACCATAGGACTGAGAAGACCCACTCCACAAGTCCTGGGATTGCCTATAACATGGCTGCTCCTAGTTTATTGGGGTACACAATGTCCCTGGTTCCCAAACTATGTCTGAGCTGATGAGGAAAAACTGCAAATCTCTGTTGAGGTCTCTTCAGAAACTCATGCAGACAGGTGTGTCATTAAGATGAGATTTAAGTGAACAGAATATTGAGATTCTGTGACTGAAGTGGGGGGGCTGGTTAGAGTTGTTTAGAACAAGGTTTAACCACTGTAGCACATTGCTCATTGCCTGTAACTTGTTCTCATATTGCTTACATAGGACAAGTTTTAACCCCCATGGCATATGCTCATTGCCAGTAACTTGATTTTGTGTTCTTTGGTGGTCCTTTAGTCTTTGATTTGAAACCTATCCATGTGGCTTTACTCAGAGTTCACAGTCCATAATTAACTAGTTCCACAATAGACTGATCTCTGAAGAAGCCAAGATTATGGGGGTGACACATGCATGTTGGAAGTCATCCTCAGTTCCGTTTCATCAGAAGCCATCCATCCACCTTGATTGTGAAGTAGGGTCTCTCACTGGGACTTGGAGGTCACTGATTAGTATGGTTGGACAGCCAGCACTAAGGATAGCTCTGCCTCTATTTCTCTAGAACTAGGATTATAAATACATGTCCCCACACCCAACTTTTTATGTGGATTTGAGATCCAATCAAATCCTCATGGTTAAACTTTACTCACTTAGCATGTTCCCAGTCCCTGAAGAAGTCAGCTTTATTTTTTTCCTATTGCAAAGACCTTGCCCTTTGTATTTTTAGAATTTTCTCCAAACTATACATCTGGGGATCACATGTTTAGTGCTGCACTGAGCTGGGCTGCAGAGAACACCCACGGTGTGTATAAATCACTAGGAAAAGTCTGCTTGGCCTGCTTTGTGACCTCTAAGGTCGTGGAGTTTAGTTCCCATTGATTGTGGAAGCTGATAAAGCAATAGCCTTGCTTCTTTTACATGCTTGGTATTTAGACTAATAACTTGTTTTGTGTCTTTATTGCCCATGTGTCAAGGTAAAAGAGGGACATAGTTTGGTACTAAGTCTCAAATGTGTTTTTTCCTTGTGAGGTGCTTGAGTGTAATTGAGCTGTAATGAACATGGCTAAGGTCATTTCCCAAGAATTAATGAACAGGAGGATGTGTTCTTGGCCAGAGGCTGATTCTTTGGTCATTAACCTAGTTGGTCATTAATATTGTCCAGGAATGCTTTACACCAGGCCATTACACCCTTCGCCATATGCTACTACCACAGGGAAACGAAGACATTACCTGTGTCAATAACTATTTGTTTTCTTTCTGCTCTCATGACTACTGATGGAGGCAGCCCATTTAATACTTTTTCCTAAGTCCTGAAGCACCAAGGTCATAAAGGAGAAAAAGGGAAAAGAATGGAGGAAAGGAGACAGGAGGGAAAGAGAGGAGGGATGGGAGAAAGGAGGGTGGGAGAAGGAAGGGAGGGGGAAGGGGTAAGGAAGGGAAGAAAGTCAAGGAAGAGGAGTGTAGTTCCCAGAGAGCAGACTCGGAGCTGAGAGGCCTTATGAGGCTCATACTCTTTTCCATGTTTGAATTTTAAATTTTCCTTAGTAAAACATGTTTTGAAATTTCCAGGCTAGTACCTGGACAGGGAAATCAGTAGTCTGGGCTTTGCAGAGTAAATCTATGGTTGGAGACTATGTAACTATGTTCTTTCTCCCCAAGTTGCAAGCCCTGGGTCTTTTCTCTTTCCTTTCCTGACTTGTTCTCCTTCTCGTGGCTCTTTCCCCTCCTCATGTTTTCCCTTTATGAAACAGTTCCTGGAGGATGTCAATCAGAGACATGTCAGTCAGTGCTGAGGAATAAATATGTGTATAGATAAATACCACTTGGTTCCTGCTGCCAAGAAGTTTAGAGTTTAGTTAGGCCAATTAAACAAATAACCTCAATATAGTAAGGTAAATGGTAAGGGAGAAAAATCTCAATGCATTATAGAGCAAAGGCACATGACACAAGGACCTCTTAAGTGGCTCCAAAGGTTCTGGTGGGGTTTTGTTTGTGGCAGAGTCTCGCAAAGTATCCAATGCTTGCCTGGAATTCACTATGTAATTGAGAATGCCCTTAAATTCACATTATCTTCCTTCCTCTTCCAGTGGAATGCCAGAATTATGGTGAGCACTGCCACAGTCAGCTTCTGGTGGGATTTGAAAACTTTGGTGAGTTTATAGAAGCCGTGGGTGACAGTGGGGCATAGATCCAGGTATAAGGAATAGCAACCAGTCCCTAGAGCAGATGAAAGAGTCCAAAGTCCCAGCAATTGTGTCATGATCTTGTACAGACAAGACAAGAGAAAATAGGGAAGAAGAGGGCAAGATCTGGGGCAAACATTAAATACCTGCTGAATACACGGTCACAGCAACAAGAATTAATACAGAAGGCCACATGGAAATGGGTTGAAAGAAGCAGTGGACCCTAGGACAGGGAACTCAAGTTAAAAGGCACACAATTGAGAAGTATAGTGGACATGCATGAATGGAGGAACCAATGCATTGTGGGAGGAGACACAGTGGGAAACAGAGATGGTTCACAGGGGGCCCCATTGAGAAGTAAATTAAAAATGAACACTTGTTCAAATGGGCTTTAAATCTAAGTTCTTAAAGGGGTGTGTGTGTGTGTGTGTGTGTGTGCGCGCGCGCGCACGCGCATACACATGCCACATGTAAAGGGTCAAAGAACAAATTCTGGGAATCAGTTCTTCCTTGTGCATTCTTGAGGCTCTCCTTGTTTCTGCTATTGCACCATATACCACATACCAGCTGGCCTGAGAGCTAAGAGCTGATAATTTTGTCACTGCCCATTGCCTCCCCCATAGGAGAGCTAGGATTACAGATGTACATTGCCATACCTAGCTTTCTATGTGGCTTATAGAGACTTGGGGTCCCCAGGCTTGTATAGTAAACACCTTTACCCATTGGGCCATGGCTCTAGCCCTAACACAGGACAGTCTTTTGGTTCCCACATTAGGCCATAAGGTGAAGCTATGCACAGATTCTGGATTTGGCTCCATCCTTACCCATCCCCTCCCTTAGGTATTTAGGTTCTACTCTTGCCTGTGAGCCTTGCCTCCCTGCTGACTTCCTTCATGCGATTTCACCTCTCACAGTCTTTCCTGTAGGCTTCCTCATTCAAGCCTAGGAGGGAAAGAGAGCAGAAGCAATAAATTCCATTTCTTCAGTTCAATTGATGGGGAGTCCTGGCAAGGGACTTCTTGCAATCCATCACATGGTAGAGGCAGAAAGACAAGAGACCAAGAGGTGTTCAATGTACCCTTTTATAAAGACATTGTTTCCTTCATGAGGGCAGAGCCTTCATGGCCCATATCATATCAAAAAAGGTCTATTAATGTAGTTACAGTGACATACATTTCAACATGACTTTTTGGGAGAGACAAACTTTTAGACAAGTAGTTGTCTTCATTTTATGCTGGCCCTTAGATGAGAGGGATGGAATGACCATGCTTGGCTTAGCTGCACCAGTGTCTGATACTGTGGCTGGGAACAGGCTCATTCCAACAATCTTATGTTAAAGGGGAGAGTGATTCCAGTGTAGACAGCCTGTGATGTCTGTGGCTGAAAGAAGACAGCCCATGTAGAAGAACCAAGAATTTATCTTGGTTCAGCACTTAGTTCAATGCCTACATATAGAGCAGGTGCTCAGAACATTTTTCATGTGAATAAAGATGCCTAGGAAGAGATTCTATTAGAACTTTATGGTACAGGCCAGGTGATACGGTATTCAAGGAGTTTCAGTAGACGTAAATATCCATAGTCATTTTATACATTATACATCATATACACATACACACAGATACATATAATGTGTGTATACATGTGTATACATATGTGTGTATGTATGTATATATGTATCCTAAACTCTAAAATTTGCTGCAATGTATTATATATAATATATATACACATGGCACTTATATCTATTATATCTATTACTAATGATTACATATGTAGAAGACAGAAGTTACCACTAGTTTCTTTCTCCATCTCTTCTCCACTTTAGGTTTTGAGTTGGGGATCTCTCACTAAACCTGGAACTTGCTTATTTTGGCTAGACTGACTGGCCAGCCATCCCTGGTATTTTCCTGCCTCAAACCTCAATACTAGAGCCACAGGTTTGTGCCAGCTTTGCCTAGCTTTTCATGTAGGTGCCGGGATCCAAACTCATGTTCTTGTGTTTATGTGGCAAGCACTTTACCCACTGAGTTGACTCCCTCAGCCTTTCCTCTTATATTCTTGTCTTTCTAGTACTTGCTCACATGTGCCTTTCTGTTTACGGTAATTAGAATGGGTTCTGTTGTCCACAGCTAAGAACTCTAAAAAATACCCCTGCAGCTTTCATGGAGATAAGGCAAGAAGTTGACTCTTAGTTTAGTCTCAGTGCAAAGAGGAAGCATGCTAATGACTACTACATAGATAACCAAAACCACTATCTCTGGGTAGATGCAAGCATAAAAGGAATGCAAATAAATAGGACAGATGAGAGACACTTTTTTTTTAATTTAGGATGTTTACTTTTTCCAGAGAAAGCCCAGAATACTCAAAATATAGCCATTATTCTGTGAAAGTGGTTCCTATAAACAGTATGAAGCTTAGCCTCTCTTAATCTCTTACTGCTGCAGACTGCATCATCCACTGTCCAGATACCAGCATAATGGTAACAGAATAGATAGAATCTGATGAGGAAAGAAAGAGCAAGCCACTTTTTAAACAATGAGGATTATTCAATTATGGTCCTATATACAGACAAGAAAGATTTTGAAACCTTGCATAGATATCCAGCCATATGCATCTGTAGTCTAAATTGTTAAGTATGAATATCATTATTTGAAATTTTTTCTTTTAGTTTTAGAAGTCAAACTCATTTATGACTAAAAGGTTCTTAAATATAAAAAACTACATAATAAAAACGAGCTTACCCCCCATGCCAGGTTCTTCGTTTCTTATATCCTTCCAGAGATTCCCTGAACATATGTGACCTCTTTCCTTGTCACTCCCTAAAGCTCCATCACATTCTTTATAAAGGATGTACAGTTTTTGTTACGTGGATGACTCATAATATATTTAATAGTCCCTCACCGATGGGTACTTAGGCTAGTTTAATATACTACCATTGCAAACTACCCTACAGTGACGTTCGTGCACAGACGTCTTTGTGCAAGTGGCTGGTGCATGGCATGGAACAAAATTCTAGGTAGAGAAGGGTAGATCAAGACTATATCTCCTTACATTTGTATCAATATTATCCAATTAATTTCTTCAAAAAGATACAATGTCGTCTTCCTCCTCCTCCTCCTCTTCCTCCTCCTCTTCCTCCTCCTCCTCCTCCTCCTCCTCCTCCTCCTCCTCCTCCTCCTCCTCCTCCTCCTCCTCCTCCTCCTCCTCTTCTTCTTCTTCTTCTTCTTCTTCTTCTTCTTCTTCTTCTTCTTCTTCTTCTTCTTCTTCTTCTTCTTCTTCTTCTTCTTCATATCTACTTCTGAAGCTCGAGTTCAGTAAGAACCGGTTCACATGGGCTGGTTGGGAGGAGATGGAGTGTAAGAAGTGAGCTAGTCTCTAAAGGGTATTTATAATCTTACTGTATAAACAATTACAGCATTAAATGTCTGCAAAATTCAAGTGGCAAATGAGCTGAGAATATCAATTGCACATCTGCTGCATCTCAAAGGCAGATGGCCTTTTAATTTTATATCCCAAGAATTACACCCAAATTTCATTCCTCTCCTCAGATCGCTCCCTCACTCTTTTTACTTTCACACTTTTCAAATATCACATGCATTTTAACATAAACTGCCACAAAGTGATCTTCTATCTCCCACTATGAAGATATCAAGGACAGATTAACATTTAACCTATGAACCCCTTAAAGAAAAGACTATAAGCCACCATCTCCATTGTCAGGGACTTTACAATCTAGGTTGAGATATCAACATTCAAAACCAAATGGTGACGTGCAGAATGAAGAGGAGCAAGTACTCTGCTGTATAATTTAACTATCCACACTTGGAAAGACAAAGAAGGGAGAGATTGTTTTTCATAGGAGCGGCTGTCAGCGATGCTTAGGAGACAGATGGGTGTTGGCTTGGGCTGGGGCACAAGAAAAACACCAAAATGTAGGAAGAAAGAAAGGAGGAGCAAATGGGGTTAAGCAGTATACAGGCTGGAGGGAGAGTGTATGAGATTGTATAGGTATGGGAGGGAAGAGTGGGACCACAGAACAAAAGACCCTGCTTGGGATGAGTAACAGGAGGTGACAAGGAGCCATTGCAGCCTGCTGATGAGAACATACAATAAAAGAAGGTCTGGTCCGTACTGTGTGCAGGATATTCCTGCAGAATCAAACTGGCTCAGATCTGGTCACATGAGCACAGCAACAGGAGTTACAACTGGCGTTTTAGCATCTCCCACATGTAATACGGCCTTTATAGTCAAAGCTTTGTGTATTTACCTAAACATATTGAGGTCACAGAGATTAACAAGGCTGTCTGCCCAACAAGCATTATTTGAAGGAAGACTTGGGTAATGGTGGGAATCATCCAACAAGGAGATGAATGTGCAGGTCTGTGACCACAGAGAGCTGTATTTGTAGTGACTGGCAGAGAGAAACACTAATGGTAGAACTCAGGCTTGGAGATATGTAAAGACAAGAAAGGAAAATCTATAAAGTAACCCACCCAGTAAGTGTTACTCATAGGACCCATCCTCCATGATAAGTACGGGGGGTGGGGGCAAAACACAGTCCAAGACACTATTCCATCCAGGGACCTTCAATGTAGGCAGGTTGAAAGAATAAAGGGAGGAAAGACAAGGCCCAATCATGGGAAACCAACAAGAGATAGACAGAAAATCTGTGAAGATTCAAAGAGGAGCTCTCGGATGAGTGGGGAAGCAGGATAACTAAGTGTTGGACCTTGAGGGTGTTGGGTAAGAGTGTCTGGGAAAGGGATGCTCTGAAATAGAAATGAGCAAGGACAAAGGAGATGACAAGTACACTGGAGAGTATTTAGTTAATAATGTAGGCTCAGGAGAGGGAAGGTGTATGAAATCAGAGCAGAAGGAATTTCCCTTTTGACTTTGTATATTCTTTTATTCTGTTAGGAGGCAGGAAATCAGATCTCACAGCCCCCATTTGTATACCTGTGAACATGTGGTGTGTGTGTGGTACATATGGAGGCCCAAGGTTAACATCAGTTAGTATCTTCTTCAATTGTTCTTTACTTTAAAATCTGACACAGTCCTTTTCTGGACCTGGAGCTTACTGATTAAAATAGGCTGACTAGCTAGCAAGATGCATGGCTTTTCCAGTCTCCATTTCCACAGAGCTGAGATTATGGCCATACACTTGACACCGCACCATGGTTTCTAGGAAGCCATGTCAGAATCAGGTTCTCATATGTGCATGGCAAGTGGTTTACTGACTGAGCCACCTCTGCAGCTTCAGAAACACCCCCTTAGTAAACAGGCACAATGGCATGGACACACTTCCAATCAATGCCTCCAGTTCTTTGAAGAAGGCAGTAGCTGCTAAACCTGAGACTTAAAAGCAGCGCACAAACTGCTCTGAGATGAAAGACATGAGCGGAGGGAGAAGCATCTTTGAATTTTAAAAAAAGAATTCACTATTTCATATGAAAGCCAGGCTGTCTTTCCCCCTCAATCTGCTTCTGCATAATTTTAGTCTATTTTTCTAATTATGGTAACTGAACAAGAAAAGTCCCAACTGCTGTTTGCATTCTTACAACTTCTCCTCAAGGAGAAAAAAAATAATAACTTGGAAGTTCGTATCTATGCCAGAAAAAATGGAACAAAGACAGGGTGTTAATTTTCTTTGTGTAAGTTGTCTTTGGCATATTTCTTTCCTTTCCTTGCCCAAGAAATTTAAAGAGTATCATTGAAGACCAAGCAAAGGGATGTGGATGGGGTTCTGAGTTTGCGGTTGGTATCAATCAATTGTGCAATTTGGCCATCACTAGCTCTTCCAAAATGGCTGCATTTAACTGTAGCTGAAGGAATAAAAATGAAATGAGGGAGCCCTCCTTTGTCTGAAAGATGGAGCTTCAAAGGGCTGAAAATTTGGGGTTTTCTTCATCCTTTGAATCAGAGGTTGTCCATTTGGCAAGGAAGAATGTAGCTGATGTGCCTTGGATACTTGGCCAGTGAATTTCGGCCACCTACTTTCCACAACAGAATCATGATGAATCCAGTGGAGAGGAAGAAAGGACAGCAGGGTAGGAAGTAGGAAACTGAAGTTCAGACTCTGCAAGGGAGTGCTGTGACTGAGGCCACAGAGGTCAGTTTCCTTCGGTGTGCCTGTATCACCAGCCCTGTGGAGACCAATCCCCTGGCATTTCACTAGAGCTCGCTGAGAAAGGATGCTGGGGAGGCAAAAGAATGGTGTTAGACAACACGGTTGATGGAGGCTTCTCAATCTCCACTCCTTATTAAAGTCCTCCAGTGGAACTGACTGCCTGTCTTTCAAGTTATCACCTTGCAAAAGGAGTGCTTCTGGGTCTTCCCTCTACTTTTCTGTTGTGGTTAGCAATCCGGAGATGTGTTCAGTGGGAGAGAGGGAGTTCTTCCTCTGGATTGATATAAAGCCTTTCTCCTGGGGAGATCTGTAAGACACCAGAGAGATTATGCTTATGTGCATTCTTTTTTAAGCTTACTTTTGGAAAGTGTGATCCCCATTGAGGACATTCCTCTTGATTGGCTGGTAGATCTCCCTGCAAGGCTCTGATCTATTATATCTTGACTTCATCCCTGAATATTTTCTCTGATCTGTCCCTGGGCTCAAATTAGGACCTTTCTAATGTTTATCATGTTCTTGGTGACAGTGGAATGTTAAAAAAAAAAAAAAAGTATAGCAGAGAGAAGAATGAAAAGCCAGATGCCAAGAATTAAAAAAAAAAAAAAATTCATTCAAGACCAGTTAAAAGGGATTTGGATGGGAGGCTCTCAGTCTGCAGTTTATATCAATCAATAGTGCAATTTGACCATCAATAGACTTTGAAAGGCTCTTCCAAAATGGTTGCATTTAGCTGTAGCTGAAAGGTTAGAAATAAACTCCAATGAAGGGTCCTCTTTTGTTTAAAAGACTGAGCTTCAGCTTACTGGGAATTGGTTTTCTTCTTCATTGTTCAAACCAACATTTGTCAATTGGCAGTGTATACTAGTAACAGAGAAGAATAAAAACATCTGCCCTCGAGCAATACACTTTCATTCAGTGGCTTCCATTTTCTTGGGTCCTGTGTCATATAGGGAGTAGGATCTTCCTAAAACCCAAAACAAATATCTTTATACAATTATAAATTTCCTAAATTCTCAAATAATCCTCTCAGAATCTATCTTTCCTTCACACCCAAATCGCCTCCTCACCACATATGCATTTTTACAGCTTAAGAGTTTCAGATACATAAAATGAGCTGTAGCTTTTGGCCAATGGATAAATCATGTCACATTTTTCAAGAGTTAGAGGAGTATAAGGTGAAAAACTTAAACACTATTCCTCAAGCAGAGCCTCACTGGGTATTCGCTTAATCATAACCTTTTCTCTCCATCTTTTCTTGTAGCAGTGTATTAGTTAGGGTTTGACTGCTGAGAATAGACAACATGACCAAGGCAAGTCTTATAAAGGACAACATATATTTGGGTCAGGCTTATAGGTTCAGAGGTTCAGTCCATTGTCATCAAGGTGGGAGCATGACAGCATCTAGGCAGGCATGATGCAGGCAGAATTGAGAGTTCTAAATCTTCATCTGAAAGCTGCTAGCAGAACACTGGCTTCCAGGAAGCTAGAATGAGGGTCTCTTAAAGCCCAAACCCACAGTGACACACCTACTCCAACAAGGCCACACTTATTCCAACAGGGTCACAACTTCTAATAATGTCACTCCCTAGACAAAGCATATACAAACCACAACATGCAGATACAGTCTCCTCTTAGCATCCTGGTTTGAACTGTGGCTTAAATGTCAGACCAGACTTCTTAAGCTCTTTTCCACATAGAAAACGCACAGTGCATTGTACAGAAGGTCCCTGTCTACAGTTCCTAATATTCATGGTTGCTTAGGCAATTCCTCCATTTATTAGCAAAGTCATCCAAGAAGACAAAGAAGTAAACTCATGCCCAGCAGAGTCAGGGGGGAGGTCTCACCCAGCTAGCTTATCATCTGTGCTTAACAGAGGCAAGCAGATATCTGAATCCTTTTGCACTCTTCTGATAAACAAAGCAAAACCCAAACAAACAGGTTTGCTGTCTCCTAAGAATCAAAGTCCGGTTGGGGTCATGGGATGCTGATTTGTAGGATAATCAAAAGGAAACCTATAGTAAATGACTGGATTGATATGTAAAATAAAAGACTGGACTTATGATGAGCTATCCAGAGAATTTTTTTTTTTTTAGAATAGCAAGAGAGAGCTGCTTGGAGAACTGTCTCAAGCAGAAGAGAGAGAAAGAAAGAGAGAGGGGGGCAGAGAGTGGTGTCTGGAGATCTCCACTCAAAGCAAACCAGAAAGAAAGCAATCTGGAAAGCTGTCTCAAGCAGAAACAGGTCATCATTGTCGTCAGCTTGGACCTACAATTTGACCTCAAGTCATTTGTTTTGCTGTTGTCAAACACCCCTTCTCTCAGAAACCCTCTCCAAGCTGAGTCTGGTTCTTGGCAGGCCCAACGTTGATAGACCAGTATCCCTTTGCCACTGGGTGAGAGCTGCTGTTGGACAATTTATTCTCAGGAACGTGTTTTTGCCACTTGTGGTGTGTTTGAGGGAAACGATGGTTCTTCTGGTAGACAACAGAGTTCTCAGGCAGAGAAATTCTCAGTCACAAGCACAGCTGGGCGGAGACCCAACAGGAAATGCATGGTCCTTTTATCACTGATCCAGTGAACAGAACATTCAGTCTGAGCTTGGCTACAGGAGAGGAATTGTATGTATCCTTGAGCCAGTCATTCCTTCAGTCAACACCCAGAATGTCACATAGGTAGCAGCATGAGAGGATAGAAAATGAGGTTGTACCTTATGAGATAAAAATATGCTACCTATAGATGCCAAGAATAAAATCGCACATTTTATCAACACGGCTTCCCCCAAGGTCATATAATCCTTAGGGAAATGGCTAAGCAGTTAAAGCCAAATGGATACACTGACCCTGCAGTGATGGAAATCCTCATGGAGTAAAAGTCTACAGGGAATAGCAAGGGGGTGGAGACCACGTGGGAAAGATAAGGATGTGTGCCTGGATAAGGAGAATGTCAAACAGCACAGCTGTAAAGGAATAAAGCATGTCAAGTTCTTAAAAGAAAAACTTGAAAATAGTATCCTTGTAAGATACAATTCTACTTTGGAGACGGAAAGCAGACCTTAAGAGCTTCCTGTCCACTTTTCTAATAGCATCTCAACAAAGTCAAAATATGGAAGCTACCCAGGCTTCCATCACTGGCGAGGGTATAAACTTGTGTATGCATGCAATGGAATATTTCCTTTGAAAAGGAAATAAGTCTGACATGTACCATAATACGGACGGACCTTGAAGACATTATGCTATGTGAAATGAGCCACTCACAAAAATGTAAATATTTTACAATTCCACTTACATAAGGTATACCTGATAATAAAATTCAGAGACCGAAAAGGTTGAATGATGGCTTTGGGGGCTAGAAGTTAATTGGAACCACAGAAGGAAAAAGGTATTGGAATTCTGATCCCTCTACTTCTTACTTGTACTTCTTAAATTCCCTTATCTCAGTTATAGTAGATGTTCGTGTCATCCTAGTGTCTGCTGGTGCAGCTCAACACAGTTGAACTCACTGACTGCTCATTGGTACCACCTCCAATGCTAGGGCATTCTAAAGAGGACAGTATTACAGTTTAGATAGAAAGTGTCCTTTCCCAAAGCCAGCTAGTCTTACTACTTTATTGACTGTTGATTGGCTGAAGATGTGTAGTAATCAGTTCGCAGCTGGATGGGCTGTTAGTGAGTGGGACTTGGCTGTATGAGGTCATGCCTCTGAGTAGTACATCTTTGTCTCCCTCTCTGTCTCTCTTCCTCTTTCTGGCTACCATGAAGTAAGCAGTGTTGTTCTGCTTCCACCATCGTACTTGGCTTCAGCAGAGGTTCAGGACACAATAGAACCAACCAACTACTACTTGACACCCCTAAAACCATGAACCTAAATAAAAGTTTTAATTTCAATTGTTTTTCTTGAGCATCTTTTCAGTTCTGAAACCTAACACCAAGACACTATAGATTTTCCTGCTTTACCTTTCTCTTCTTGTACGAGTTCAGATTGATTGACATTCCCAAGGCAAGGACATAGTAGCCAGCTGCCATTATCAAGAACTCATGTTGACTGTCTCTCCAATTACTGCTGGTGCTTGTCTGACTTAGAGACTACCACCTGTGCAGCACCATCAACTAGGTATCACCTTGACCAAGTGAAGCAGAATATGTGTTGGAGAAAGAATGTGCTCATAACCTATTGGCGAAGCAGTTGAGTACATGCTAGAGAAGAGATTTCAATCCTGAGAGTGTTACACATAGGGGATAAGGGGCTTCTGGAGGAACCTTTGGAAAGTGTTGCCAATAGTGCTTTTGCAACTTGGGTAACTTTGTGATTAGGCATAGGCATTGCCACTTCAAAAGGGCTCTTTGGAAGACTCTACAGTGATGAGTCAAACTTGGGCACCTTGAACTGGCCCTATTTGAAGAATAGAATTCCTATTGGAGACACCTTTATTTATAGCACCCAGTTTCCCTATTCCAGGATCAAAGCCATTTTTCTCAACAATCTTGCCAAGTACCCTATATTTGGATTCAAAGCATTTACTGCTAACCCTGTTTTGTTCCATGAAGATACCTCAAAATAATTGCCTGATGCGTTCTCTCTATCTCTGTCTGTCTGTCTGTCTGTCTGTCTGTCTGCCTGCCTACCTACCTGTCTATCTCTATATTAAATGTCTCAAAAAATGTGTTGCTTGGATGCCACCCAAGTATCAATGGTCAGAATTTGCATTTTTTATCACCTTCCATATTTAGCGTCTCAACTCTTCTGTCTCTTTGCATTGAGCGATCCTCTTGCTTCTTAGCACGATTAGCAAGACATTCCTTTCCTCCATGGTCATTCACAATATTTTACACTGATGGCCTTTGTGAGTGTCACTCAAATGCTGATCTCTATCACTGGATTACACAGTCTCATGAGGACAAGGTCTTAGCCAGTCTTGGCCACCACAGCAGGCTGACAATTAGCCTGGTGCTTGCCTTGCAGAATTGCCATAGGAAATGAGTAAGTATAGAGTAGGCCCTGGAATTAAAAAGAAAACAAAACCTTATGGACACCTAGTCATGTGTATGATACTGCGCAAACAAATATGGGACAGAATAGTTGTGTGATGCAAAGAGCAAAGCCCAGAAAAGTCATACTCACGTTAGTCTATCGAAGTTCTAAGCTGCCTCTCTTGTATAATTGAGAACTGATGGGTTTGATAAGGTAATTCACTTTCACATATGAGTTACCTGGAGAACCTGGCTGTTGAAGAGATTCAGCCAGGATTTTGAACTCGACGTTTTCTGCAGTTGGCTTGGGAAGGGGGAAACAGAACTCCTGGCATCTTATCCATTCACTTAGGCTACATACATGGTGTTCTTCAGTGGGTCCTGCCGTAAACATGCTCCTAGTAAACCCTTCAGGTTTACTTTGTGTGTTTACCATTGCCTCTTTGTGCTGCGCGTTGCCAGCAGAAAGCCCATCTACCCTGTGATAACATCGTTCCCTTGCTCCTCAACACCGCCCTACTCCTCCTCCCTCGGCTTAGCTTAGGCAAAGTACACTTTATTGAATTCTTCTAATCTTCCCTGACAGATCAATTCTTCTGGGCTCTTAATTATTCATGTGGCTCCCCCTTAAATTTCCTTCAGGCTACTGGCTCTTTTGAGGCAGCAGGCTAGCTCTGTCTCAGGCAGCTCATTTATTTCCCAGGAGGTGGGCATCTGTGCTCAGGGCAGAACTGTAAAGAGGGCAGATGGGGGTGTGTGTGGGTAAGGAGATGGGGGAGATGGGGGGCAGTGGTAAGGTATCCTGCAGGGAGAGGAGTTAGAAAGTCTCATTTTAAAAATATGACTGTCCTGCTTAGGAACTGGCAACATTATTCAACTTCTTCAGCAATCTCAATTGTAAAAGAATTTTTTAGAAGTTCATTAATTGTCTGGGACATGACAAATATCAGATAGTAGGGTGTCGCAAGTGGACCCTCCCTGGGAACCTTTAGCAGTTTTATAAGCTGCAAATTTTCCTTCCTCTAGCACAGTGACTCTCAACCTGTGTGTCACAACACTCATGGGAGTCACATATCAGGTATTCTGCATATCAGATATTTGTGATCCATAACAGTAGCAAAATTATAGTTATAAAGTAGCAACAAAAATAATTTTATGGTTGACAATCACCACATCATGAGAAACTGAATTAAAGGGTGTTAGCATTAGGAACGTTGTGAACTACTGCTAACATATGACTTTCTACAGAATAGCTTCTCCATGGTTGGCCATATGCCTATGTCCATACCATTGAATTGGTATAGTCCTTTAAGATAAGATTTTACAGCTAGAATACACTCAGAACAAAGAAGAGTTTTTATAAAAATTTGGAAAGACACCATCCATTGGAACAGAATAGAATAAAGACGGTTTAACATAAGAAGCTTGTTATCTTGTTTCTAGATTGTAGAATTAGCCTTCTGGCAACTCCCATGCCTACACGACTTATAAACTAACCATTCTCCAAGAACAACCCAGCCAGAGCACTGGATATCTTGTGACCAAGAAAAGAATTCAATCCTGATTAATATGGGACCTTTGGTCACCCTGCATTGAACTACCTTTCCCCTCATACTGTAAGTAACTCCACCATAAAGTCAAAGTAAAAACACCATTTTATTGTGGAACAATGCTGTGGCTTGCTCTTTCTTTAATCTGTAATCTGAAGCCCTTCCCTAAAATGGTTCCGTTTTACTGCCCCAGCCTCATCTGCATGTCTCCTCTGCTAACAGAAACCTTTGATGTCCTTTGAAATGTCCTTTCCCACACAGGCCTTTATTTTCTTACTTTCTACCTACCAACCTAGTCTTCAGTTGTGATTTTTCCTGTAGAGTCTATTAACACAAATCCAGATGACCACCAAATAGCTAGTCAACAGTCAGAGTGGAAGTCCAAGGCACAGGTGCCTCGTAGACAGGTATATCAGTTGATTTAAAAATTAAGTCTTAAATAATACCACGTGAAAAATGTTCGTGTAAATCTGGGAATACAGCCCTGTTCTAGAGTGCCTGCCTACCACGTATACAACCCTATATTCAGTCCTTATTACTAATGGGCGACACAACAACACGGGAGTGTGGGCAATGGGGACTTACATCCCCTTGTGGTTAGGTGACTACTGCTCTCAGTCAGACCCCCATTCAGCACAAAGTTCACCCCAGACACATGCAGAAGGCCAGCTGGAAGTTTCTTTGCGTTTTCTTTCTACGGAAAAATACCCCTCTACTAAGTCTATCAAAACCGAGAGGATCAAAACTAAACCAAGGAAACCCAGTGGCTGTCCTGGTGTCTGTATTCCTGATGTCTGGTACTTGTCTGATTCATTTAGGCATCTGAACATGGGGGCTGTGGCCTAAGACATAAGTTGGCAAGCTCTTTCTGTAAAGGAATAGAGAGTAAATATGTAGGGTGTGGCGTTATTTCTGCAACTCCTCAAACTTATCTCTGTAGAGTGAAAACAACCTTAGAAAAAATGAGGGAGAAAAAGAACTTTATTCATAACAGTAGGCATTGGCCTGCGTTTGGCTTCAGTCCCCATGGCTTCAAATCCCTGTCCAGCCCACAGCTTTCATTTTACAGATGGTAAAATGCAGGAATCAGCTGCTGATGTGTTACAGAAGTGATGCTACAGGGATGAAGAGATCGCTCAGTGGTTAAGAGCACTGCCTGCTCTTCGAGGAGACTCAGGTTCAATTCACAGCAGTCATATGATGACTGTCTGTAACTCTGTTCCTAGGGCATATAATGCCCTCTTCTGGTTTCTACAGGCACTGCATGCATGTGGTACACAGACAAGCAGAACACCCATCCGCATAAAATAAATACTACTACTAATATATTTTAAAGCTTTTCAATTCACAAAAGCCCCACACAAATACTAGCACTTCATATTCTTATTCATTGTCACCCTGGGCTTTATAAGCCCTTCTTCCCTCATCTCCAGGAGCATACCCTAATCCATTCACCTGCCATTCACTTTAATTATAAATAGACTTGTATATCTCACCTCTGTCAGGTTAAAAGTCCTTGCCTTATGTGGTTCTTAAACAGAACCCTACAGCATTATAAATGTATTTCACATAGAGTAGGTACTTATTTGCTTATGCAAATATTTAGAAAGAGATGGGATTCGGTGTGGAGAAGAAAAGAAAGAGTAGGTACTTTCTAGTGGCAGTGGGAGAGGTGTAAGGCATTGAAGACACTTCCCAGCTTAACTTTCCTGGGCTAACTCTAGGAATGTGTCAAGCATAACTCCTGGCATAGATATAGCTCTTATCCTTACTATGACTCTGGTCATCATGTTCTAAATTCGCTATTGGACCAGACTTCCTCTACAGGCTTTGTCCCTATGCTGACAGATACAGGGGTAGCATTAAAATGCTAGCTATAAGGGAATTGAAGAGTATAGGAGATGTTTGTTCCTCTTTCATTTTAGTGAAAGGCCATTTTAAGGAAAGCCTACGTGTCTTAGAATTACTGTATCTATCCCTTTTGATCCAAATATTATTCCCTAATTTGGAAGGCTGGGCTATATACATGTTCTTCTTTTGTATAATGTTGACTTTTTATTTAAAAAAATATATATTTAAAAAAAAAAAGATCCCATAAAGATCTGGTACTTTTTGTTTACATCAGAGATATACTTGGTGGGAGATTGGAAAATAGGTTTCATCACACGGTTTATCTCCATTTAGCTGTTTCTGTGTGGCTGAAACACTGTGACCAGAAGTGCTGTGAAGCTGTGTGCAGGCTCAGTGAGCTCAGTGATTGGTTAGTGATGTCTTTCCTGGTGCAGAAGGAAGTAGTGGGGGTTGGTAGGCTATGTACCCTCTCTTATTAATTTAGAAAAAGGAGAATGGCAAGCGAGTTTTATTAGGTTTTCCCTTTACTGCTCCTTCTTGACACAATAGTGAAGACAAAGATGTAAAGATGGAGTTGCTGATGGTGAGAAGCCCAACAGTGGACAGGTGAAGCTATGTATACTTAAGCTGTGAATGATACGGTAGACAGAAACCCAGGAATAATCAGCTTTGAACAAAAAGACTCAATAGCTTTTACTTGAGCCATTTCATAAGGATCCAGAGGTACTGTTGTCTTTCAATGCTAAGCCTGAGATCCTCTGGGTGTTATCTCTGGCCATACCACACTGATCTCTCCCTCAGTGTTATTTGTATTATAAGGAGATAGAGCCAGCTGATACCTTGGGGCAGTCTGGAAGCAGGTAACAAAGACATGCTGCTATTACATAATAGTACTTGCTGCATTCCATAGTAAGACAGAGCAAGAATGCCAGCTCAAGTTTCTCTCCTGTAATGATGAGGCTATCAGTGCCATGGTGAGGAGGCAGGAGCCTCCTCATGACCTTCTCTAACCCTAATTGCTTCCCAAAGATCCATGCTCCAAATACCATCAAGACAGGGATTTGAGGATTACGTTTCTAGTAAACTCGGAGGAGGGCACATTCAAACCAAACAAGCCTGGAGTACAGCTCAGTGACAGTGCTTAGCCAGCATGATCTCCTGGGTTCTATCTCTGCACTTAGGTAAGAAAAAGAAAGAGGGAGATAGACACCAGTTGATGGATCAAATTGTAACCAAAACCCTGGTACTCAGAAGACATCTAAACAGGAGCCAAGGAGATGGCTCAGCAGGCTAAGTAGTTGCTGCACAAATATGGGGACCTAAGATCAGATCTCCAGAACCCACATAAAAAGCCAGCTATGACATTGTGCCCCTGTGCTCCCAGCACTGGGGGCACAACAGACAGATCATAGTAGCTTGTTGGCCAGACAATCTATAATCAAAGCAGCTACAGGATCAATAATATACCCTGTCTCTAAACAACAACTTGGGGTAGGGTGAGGAAGACACCCTAGTCAACTGCTGGCCTTTGCATGACTATGCAAACACGCAGGCACCTGCACACATATCTGCACTCACAAAAAGTTACACTTGAGGCTTGGCAGGGACAAGGACAGGATGACCTTTCCAAAAAGATGTCAAAGGTGAGTGAGGGTGGCAGGGAGCACCTCCTGTGGCCAGAGGATTTTTCACTTCATATCCTTGAGCAGGAGGCCTGGCATTCACCTTCTACAGAGCACTAGCCTATGTCTGTGCCTTTGCCTAGATGTTTCTGCCTGTGAGTAGCTTTGTTGGGTCAGCTAGAATTCTATTGCCTTGGCCATGGGCAGTCACAGGAAATATGGCCATCCAACAGTGTGTTTATGACTATGTACATCCCCAGGCTCCCTGAGCTCTATTTTCCTTCTGGAGGAAGTTGGAGATGAGTTAAGACCGGAGTGGATTCCCTGCCAGGCCAGCCAATTCTTTTAGCATTTTTTTTTTTTCTTACAGCCATGAGGATATTTCTGGCTAAGCAATTAGAATGATAAAAACTGTAATAGGGAGAAAATAAAAAGCAAAAATGTTTCTTTTAAAAAAAAATATGTTCTCAGGTGAGGAGAGTTCAAATATGTCACTAGCTTTCCCGGGAGATAATTTGCTTGTTTGTTATCAGCCAGTTTTCAACAGTTGCATCCTGTCTTCTGGAGCTATTTTCAAGAAAATCGAGTTATTTTGGAAGCTTAGTTATGGTTTCCATTGCTGTGGAGAGACACCATGATCAAGGTAACTTGAGCACTTAAGACCTCAAAGCCCTGCCTCCACAGTGACACACTTCCTCTAACAAGGCCACACCTTCTCCCATAAGGCCACATTTCCTAATAGCACCACTTGCTTTGGTCAAACAGCCAAACACATGAATCCATGGGGGCCATGCGTATTCAAACTACCACAGATGTGTCTTAATATGCAGATCTTTTCTCATTAAATATTATTTCTCTCTCTCTCTCTCTCTCTCTCTCTCTCTCTCTCTCTCTCTCTCCCAATCTCCTTTCCTTCTGAAACAGTAATAGTAATACATGATTTTTTTTTAGCTCTGCTAGAAACCAGCAATCCAGCAACCTTCTAATAATGGGGTAACTGGCACACACAGATATGCCTGATGCTCTATGAGATTGCTGAAGGTCTGAACTCGGGGTTTAGGATTGCCCAGAAAACACTCTTACCCACTCATCTCCCCAGCTCCTTCTTTTATTCTGTGTAATGGAAATGAGGAGGTAGATGCATGATGGAGTGTTTTCCTATGATGTACAAGGATCTATGTTTTATTCTGCATACCACATGCCCAAAAGGTGAACAAAGCCAGAATGTCTATATTGCTATCTACCTCTCTCGCGTGCACTCTTTCCAGAAGGGCTTTGGGCATCCACAGTCCCTGCCAGAGGCAGATTTTGTAGACAGTGTTCATCGCTATCTCCTGGTACCTGACACCACTGGATAAGGGCTAGCTCAGGACACAGATGGTAACTTTGTATCTGACTAGGGAGATCCTGTATCAGGAGATAAGTGAGGTGACTTCCTTAGTCTACTGGGGACTGGAACATTGAGATAAAGGCAGAAGATGCTGGAATGTAGAGTTCAGGAAATACAAAGACCAGAATAACCACAGTAGGCCTCGTCTTTGAATTCAAAAGAACAAAAGCAAACCAAATCAAATCAATCTATATTTTCTTCTTGATTTGCTGTTCCTTAATTACTTTATATTAAACTGGAGGAGATTACATCTTTAGTATAAGTTGAATATTTTAAGTTTTAGATAAACGATCCTCTCTATAAACCAGAATACCACAGTATTCTTGATGGCAGAATCGTGGGGAACAATGTCATATTCTGTTCCTGCCAAGCAGCCCATTTTCTTGTCCTTAGCCCATGTCAGATTCTTGCCAAGCAGCCCCAAAAGCTCTCTGCCTCTCCCCATTTTTTATTTCATAAACAAGACTGAGCCTGTCTTAGGTCATTCTGACAAGAATGCCTTCCCTACCCATTGTGGAATATGCATTATCAAAAGCAGTGCACTTATGTCTTAGGTTGATAAGGTTCTGTACAGAATCTTACCCATCCTTGGCTTTCCAGCCTGTTTGTTAACTTAATAACTCTGTCTGGGGTTCTATTTTTAGGTTCAAGCCATGTACTTTGGCTGCCAATATACTGATGCTATTAAAGACAGGCTTTAACACAATGAGCAGGAATAAAAGTATTCCCAGGACAAAAAGGGCTAGTATGATCAAGCTACATTTGCATCTATTGTATTGCTAGTTCCTCAACCTAGAACTGACCTTAATACTTGCATGTAGTTAAAATGGTATAAAAGCAAAAAGGAGGAGGGGGGAATGGGATAGGGGATTTCTAGGGAGGAGAAATGGGAAAGGGGGATGACATCTGAAATGTTAATAAATAAAATATCAAAAAGAGAAAACCAAAAAAGAAAAAGAAAAATTCCCTTCATGCCTAAGCTGTACTTGCTCAAGGATGAGAAGTGTGTGAAGACGCCCTTATTTCAGTGCAATGTGAGGACAAGACCAGGGGTGATGGAGAGGATTAGGATGCTATTGATTAACTCATCCTGACTTTCAACTGACATTAAAAATTATATATATATATATATATATATATATATATATATATATATATATATATTCGAGGGGAACTAGCCCACTTCCCTATATGCCATAGAATGGTTACAAGATCCCAACACCATGCTAGGATCGACTCTCCTCATTCCTTCCCATGTATGTAAACCCATCCCAAGACCTTAGTTTGTATAGCCTGGTCCTCCTCAGCATTGGTATTTTAGGAAGGAAGGAGATCTTATTACTAAAGTTATTCTATCTATATCAAAGTCAGTTTCTGCATTTTCTAAAAAGCCAGGAATCCTACACCTTACAGAAATTGCCAGCCTAGATCCACGGGAATCTTGCTGAATGATGTAGGAGACACTACACAAATGTAAGATCCAATCAAGCCTCCCTCAGGACACCTGAGCCCTCTGTAACCTTCTCAGGAATCAGATGAGAGCTGATATTTAATGAAGCTCATGGTTTAGAGAGGAGCATAGCAGCAAATCATATGGACTGGATTTAGGCTGTGGTGACCTTTCTAAGCCATGTCAACAGGTAAATGAGATGTGAGAATGTACTTGCTGTTGTGGAGAAAAGCTTTGTCTTTACTAGGCTTTTGTGGGACGTTAAGAATAGTCCAGGCCTCCATTTTCACTGACTTACTCCTTTGGTTTTGGTTGAATTGGAGTCCACTTCTGTTGCAATCATGATGCCAATATGAAGGGTCAGTGAACTATGGTTGTGTGATATTGTGCAGAAATATTGTACTCAGCGTAAATCCACAGGCCCAGCCTTATTATTTCATCTGCTTCCAGCCATGCAGACACAGGGAGACAGTTAATGTTTGTAAGCTTGTCTATTTTATTAGACCACATGAGGCCATGTGGACCTCTGGCCTGCAGAACCCTGCCTTCTTGAATCACTAATGGCTTAAGGCAAAGACATAGCTGTTTCTTTTATTAAAAAGTAGAAAACGTACACTGGCCACAAAAGAATATATCAAGTATATGTTCCACTTAAGAAAAAATACAGTAAGCTACAGTGAACCTTGCCAGTCTGCCAAGAACCAATATTTGTAACACCCAATGGTTATCATGCCTTAAATCACCTCCTTTGTCCTACCTGAAGCCAAAATAGCCTCCTAAGGAGTGTGATGTTAGCCTGTGTTTGGTGTTAATTGTGCCTTTACTTTTCTTTCTTATATTTTTATAAATCTTATTATAAGAAAACATACAACCAAATTAACTAGACCTAAAGTCCATACATCTCAATGAACAGTTAGAACAGCTGTTCTGAAGCTAAGGAGCTTTGCATTGGATTTTGTGCTTTCATTATCAAATACATTTTTACACACTTACCCTTACCCACCACCAAAACCAACAACTCAATGACTGAGTAAGAACTAGAAAAGCAGTTAGCTTTGCATCCTCTTTTATAACCCATGCTGGCTCTCTGCATCCAGTCCTCGCTCATCCCTTAACCATCTCTTCTCTTTCCTACATGTTACACTGAACCACTTCTTTTGGTAGTTGTACTATGTGTTTACCTGTCTCCAAGTAATGCAAAGCCTCCTTTCTTCCTTGTCTTAATGTTAACTTTGAGCTCCCTTCATACCATCATAGCAACGTTCACTTGTGAATGTGCCATAATTCACTCTACTGTAAATGAACATCTGGACAGTTTCTAGAGTTTTACGAGTAAGACCATGCTGTTTGAGCATTCTTAAATGTGTTTTCTGGTAGCTAAGAACATGCGTTTCTGTGGGATTCACACCAGAGGGTAGGAGTACCAGATTTTAGCCACCAAGACATACTGCTATGTTGACAGACATTCTGGTTTAACCAGCTGTGGGCAGGTGCTATTTATTTTTGTTTGTACTTTTAGTTTCTCATAGCTTTATCCAAATTTAGAATTACCACCTGATGCTGTGAAAGGATCATCAGTCAGTAAAGTGCTTGCCTTGAAAGTCTGAGACCTGAGTTTGGTCCGCAAAACCCACATTAGAAAGAGCAGGGTATGGCGGTACACACTTGCAATTCCAGGTTAGGGAGGTAGAGACAGATGGATCCCTGGAACTCACTGCTCAGCCTATCAAGCCTACTTGGTGAGCTCCAGGTCAGTGAGAGAACCTGTCCCAATGAATTTAAAATAAGGTAGACAGTGCCTGAGAAATGACACCAAGGGTGTCCTCTGTCCTCTACATGAGGTATACACACAGATTTAAAGAAAAAAAGGAAAGAAAAACCACACAATTCTACAACAAGGCCACATCTAAATGCTTTTATGCACTAATTCTGTTCACTTAATAAGATAATGAAATATCCTTATATTCCTAATCTGCTAAGATATTTATCATGAATAGATATTACATTTTGTTAAATTACTATTATTAGTTTACAGGTCTAAAGAAAAATCAGATGTTTATAATTTAAGCTACTAATGATGTAAATTTCCCTATTAAGCCAACTCTACACTCCTGATATCAAACCAAGGAAATATGGTGGGAGCCTTAAACCTTTTATTAACATTTATTTACTTGTGTGTGCACGGGTGTTCATGCACGAGCCCTTCTAACCCCCTAACATGGAATGCCTTTCCTTTTCTTCAACTTTTAATCATAAATTTTAGCTTTCATTGTACATTCTTTGATGTTGTTGTTTGTTTAATTCTCAAGCATTTTATTCATTTTAATATTACTAGAAATAGGATCATTTTTAAATTTCCTTTTTACATAGTTCAGTGTTAGTGTGCATAAATACAAATGACCTTTGTACACTGATTCTGTATCTTTAATGTGTTCACTTATTAATCCTAAGAATTGGTGGGATATTTAAAAATTATATACAGGTGTATATATATGCATAAATACATATAATCATGTTATCTGCTAAAATGGATAATTTCTCTTCTTCCTTTCTGATTTGGGTGCTATTTTTAGTTTGTCTTATGATTCTGTCGCACATTACTTGTTCTTGTTCTTATAAAAACTGTTTTAGTGTTTTTGACATTGAAGATGATGGTAAATGTGTGCTTTCTTATGTAAACTTTATTATACTGAGATAAGTTCATTCTATGCCTAGTTTGTTGTCAAATGCAGATATATATATATATAGATAGATATATAGATATATAGATATATAAAGTGAAAACTATATAGTATATATATGTATATGTATATATATATACATATACATATATATATATATATAAAGTGAAAACTATATAGATTATAAGTGACTAATTTCCAAGATAGGTAATAAACTCTCCAAATCAAATAGCATTCATCAAACTAATGGTAGTTGAGCTGAAGTCGAACACAGGATGTGGAAAGGGAGTTAGTTCCCTAAGGATGACGTAGAGATGACTAGCAGGTATTTAACAACTGCTCAGCATCACTAACCACTGGAAATGTAGATCAAAACTACACCAGGTATCACTTCCATTCTATTACTATGGTATTTTTAAGAAGCAGGGACAAAAGAGATGTGGGGCTGAAGAGATGGCTCAGTAGGTAAAGTACTTGCTGCTCAAGCAAGAGGACATGCATTCAGATCTCCAGCATCCACATAGTGGCCTGTGCCTGTAACCCCAGCTGTGTGTAGGGTAGCAGAGACAGGTAGTTGCTAGGGGCTCATAGGCCAAAAAGTTAATTTCAGGATCAGTGAGAGAACCTGTAGACAGACAGATAGATAGATAGATAGATAGATAGATAGATAGATAGATAGACAGACATAGATAGACATAGATCAATAGACTATGTGTATATACATTCATATATATATGTGTATATATATATAATTTAGTATATACAAACAGGTATGTCATAAGCATATAACATGTACGCCCCCACAAACATAAACAATATACAGGTAAATAAAATTTAAAATATTATGCTCCAAGCAAGAATCGGTTCTCCATGGGAATCTAGGGAGAAGTTAGTTTAGGAGATACTTTGATCTTCTTGGATAGGAGCTATTCTGTCATTTTTGACATTACAGAATTATTGTCTTAAATACCTGATGTCTCTCAAACCTAGACTTTACCATTCTACCTGTTTCCCAGGCCTTTGCAGAAATGAGCCCAGGAACTGGTGGAGGCTGCTCTTAAGAGGGCGAAGCATGATGCTTCTATATGACGAGGGGTCAGTAGCAAGACAGGGACACAGGATAAGGCAGGAGAGGGACCACTTTCCTTACTGACAATTTTTCTTTCTTTCTTTCTTTCTTTCTTTCTTTCTTTCTTTCTTTCTTTCTTCACTTTAAATCCCAAGTGTAGTCCCTTACTTTCTCTCCTTCCAATCCTACCCTCATCCTCCTCACTCCATGCCCCCTTCCTCTTCTCCTCAGAGAAGGAGAGGTCCCCCATGGGTACTAACCTATCATGGCACATCAAGTCATAGCAGGACTAGATACATCCTCTCCTACTGAGGCCAGACAAGTCAGCCCAGTGAGGAGGAAAAATACAAAGGCAGGCAACAGAGTCAGGGACACCCACCACCCACTGCTCCAAATGTTAGGGGATCCCCATGAAGAGCAAGCTGCATATCTGCTACTATGTGTGGGGAGCCTATCCTGACCCCCACGCTCCCTCAGCTTCCTCCTACTCTTCCATAAGACTCCCCAAGCTCTGCCTAATGTTTGGCTGTGGGTCTTTGCATCTGTTTCCATCAGGTGCTGGATGAAGCCTCTCGGGAGTCTGTTGTGCTAGGCTCCTGTCTGCAGGCATAGAAAAATATCATTAATAGTGTCTAAGGTTGGTTCTCTACCAAGGGATGGGTCTCAAGTTGGGCCAATCATTTATTGGACATTTCCTCAATCAATTTGCTATTTTTTTAAAAAACTTCTTCTCTCATATA
Source organism: Arvicanthis niloticus (assembly GCF_011762505.2). NCBI lineage: Eukaryota > Metazoa > Chordata > Mammalia > Rodentia > Muridae > Arvicanthis > Arvicanthis niloticus. Next base: position 62,733,355 of record NC_047665.1, on the reverse strand, counting down.
TTACATCCCAACCACTATTTACCCTCCCTCCTCTCCTATCATTCCCTCCACACCAACTCCCCTCATTCCCTTCCCATCACCTCCCCTCTCCCCTAGATCTACCCCTTCTCTCTTTCCTTTCAGAAAAAAAGCAGGCCTCCCAGGGATCTCAACCAAACATTTCATACATATCAAGTTGTAATAAGTCTAGACACATATCCTCATATCAAGGCTAGATGAGGCAACCCAGTAGAAGGAAAGGGTCCCAAAAGTAGGCAAAAGAGTCAGAGGCAGCCCCTGCTCCCACTGTTAGAAGTCCCTCAAGAACACTAAGCTACACAGCCATTCTGTGTTTGTTTGTGTGTGTGTGTGTGTGTGTGTGTGTGTGTGTGTGTGTGTGTGTGTGTGTAACCCTAGGTCAGACACATTCAGGCTCCCTGATTGTTGGTTCGGTCTCTGAACCTCTATGTTCCCTGGTTAGTTGATTTTGTGAGTTTTCTTGTTGTAATGCACCAATATCTTGACAAGAAGAGTAATAGTATAAGATTTGGTGATGGTAACCATTGTTCCCAGCATCAGATAGTTCGCTGCTTGAATCCTAAAGGGTTATGGTTTTTTATCATCTCTAAAGATATTGATATGTTTCCAGAGAAAATATGCTGGATGAATTGTCAACCAATAGCCTACTCAGACACATAGTTGGTTGTTGAGAACCACTCTGCCCCACGTTTGGGGGCCAAAATGTTGGGGACTGTTCTATCAATGTTGGAACCCGCACTGCCAAAAGCCTTGGGGGCTAACTTGTTAGCCCACACTGCCCCAAGCTGTTCCAGTCCATGGATCGGGGTTCATAAAGAGAGAGAATGAGGACAGACTCGAGGAATGGAGACCAGACAGAGTGTGATTTAATCCTGTTTATTCTTCAGTCTCTCTTCTTCTCTCCAAGTCCCTAGTTCCAAGTACTAAGTCTCAGGTATCAAGTCTTAAGTCCTTATTCCAGTTCTAGTTGTAAGTTGCTAGTCTCTTTCCCAGTCACTAGTTTTCTTCCAAGTCTCTCTTCCAAGTTTTAAGTCTCAAGTACCTAATGTCTAATCCTAGTTGCCTGTCTCGAGTCTCAAGTGCCTACTTCAAGTGCCTAAAATCTAATACCTAATAATTTCTTCTGTCTTCCTCTCACCTTTTATATGTCTCACTTCTAAGTCACACCCTTAAGTCATGCCCTTAGGTCTTATCTCTAAATCACACCTTAAGTCACACACCTTTAAGTCTCACACACCCAAGGGAAAATCCTGGGTATCTAAAACAAGATGTTATCAGAGTGTGTTCAGCTGTTGTAGGCTATTGTAATCAAGTCTCTTGTCAGGGTACATGGCTCAAGATGGCTGCAAGGATGATAGCCGCCTTCTGTTGGCTCCCCATAGTTGGTGACTTGTAATTGCCAAACCAGGGATAAGGTACAGAACATAAACAGGAAGGAAACAGAGCCTTTTCTCACAGTAGGTCCACATCAAAGACCTTTGAGGACATGCATGAGTCATAGGGAGATGTATATGGGACTTGAATGAAGAACTTTCTCTCTTTTGGAATGTTGTTAAAGACCCACCTAACAGCAAAGAACCTTAGATTATCTTGAAATGCTTTCTAAGAGGTGTCCTATTTATAGTGTACCACAAGCCATGTGGTTAAGGCCTCCAGATCTTTGAATAGCCCCTCAGTATAAATGCTTGATGCCTGCCCTTCCATAGACCTTCCTCACCAAGAAGCTTCCTAGTGTGGTCTGGGTCTCCCTCCATCAGTTCTTATGGTTTGATCTCTGCCTCCAAACCAAATAAAAATAATTTACAGGTTATAAAATGGCTTTAATGGATGCTCCCCTTACCCACACACATACATAAACCATCCAAGAAAGGATGGAATGTGGCCAGGGCTATCCACAGGACAATACTGAGACCCAAATATACATCTGCTATCATGGGAACCTGTTGCACCATTGCGAACCCACACAGTTATAAAGCTCATAAATATTCACACACTTTCCTCTCCTCTATAGAATTTCAGGGTCCAGGGACACCCTTCCATGAAGACAGACTAAACATGGAGATGTCTGTTTGGGAGGCACAGTTAAGGCCTGGGGTCATTCCCTTACCTCAGCTGAGCCAGAGGTGAGCAGAGAACAAATTTTTAATCCAAAAATTGAAGGTGGGAACCTCTTGAAGGTTTCAGAGCTTTTTCTGTAAGCAGGTCAGATAGAGGCAGGCCACCCCTGGTCCCACCAGCAAGATGGACACCTGGAAAGAGGGGAGAGGACAGGGAACAGGGAAGCTTTGATATCACACATTCCACTGACCATATTCTACAAAAGTTACTTAAAACTATATCTCCCACATATACATGGAAAGGTCAAGTGGAAACATTGCTGGGCACAGGTGTCGGTGTCTGTGAAGAGTAGAATACAAAGGTCATATGAGGCAAAGGATGGCCTGGACCCTCTGGATTGGTCTGAGACATGAGAGAATAGTGTCACTTGTGGCCCTATTTGAGGTGGTGGCCCCAGCTTCTGAGGAATATGTACAAGCCACCAGGCTCACCTACATGTTGAGAGGCAGACTTGGCTAACCTCAGTAGATGGCTGTGGTCTGCAATGCAGGCTGGTTTTGCAAGGCAGGAGAAGGCAGCTGTGTTCTGTGGTACCACCATGACCCCATGCCTATGCCCCTTCAAAACATGGTACTAGCTCTGACTGGGCCTCTGTGGCCCAAGCCATTTCCCTCTGTGACAATATGGTCTAGATTTAATTAAAAGAGGGGAAAAAGGTAAACTACTTTCTCTTGAAAAAATAAAATCTCTGATCTTGAAGGCCACTTCAATTGCTTTTTAAAAAGTGGCTTTTCTAGAATAGTGAGAACTGTTACAGGTACCTAGATGGTGGACTTGGGCAAGGATATGCACAAGTGGTGCCCCTTACCTGTGTCATGGCTGTACGGCTCCATCAGTGTCTGGACCATCTCCTGCTCAGTGCCCATCTGGATTGGTGCCATCTTGCCGAAACCCAAAGCCTTTGACCATGCCACTGGCACAGAAGAAAAGGGTCTCGAGGTCCTCCTTGGACACCCTGGGTGAGAGGCTGGAGAGATGAGGGTGGAAAGATGTTCTGAAATGTCTTGGGGCCCAGCTTCTCGAAGCACTACTGTAGTTGTCTCTCAAGGCAGCTGCACATTCTGGTGCTTTGAAAACATGGTGATGCACACTGACTTTCCCTGCAGCTTGTGTCTACTCAGGTGGCTCATGACCAGCTGGGCCTAGCTGCCAACAGCCATCTGTACCAATGTGCTCTGTTTGTTGAACAAGATATTTATTTACCCGCTTCATGACACTATGGACATAGAGGAGAATGAAGAGGCTTCAGGGTGTGACTGTTTCAGAGTTCAGGTTGCTGACCAGCAGGATGGAATTCATTCCCAACTCCTGCCAGGCCTAGGATGGCAATGCAGACAGTCATGGCTTCAACTGCTGCACATAGAATAGTTAGTGGGGCCAGCACTCTGTGGATGTTAGGAACAGAGAAGTAGAAGACTGCCACCATGGGTAGGTCCAGCAGCCTTGACTGTCTTCAGAGGGCAAGCCAGGGTGAGCATAGTGTTATTATGCTTGACATTGAGGCTGCTGAACTTGGAAACAACAGTGAGCAGCATGCAGCAGGCTTTGTAGGTGCTCTGGTCATCCAGTGACAGCTTGGTGTGCTGTATGCTCTCAGGCCAACATGCTGCAGCAGCACCTGGAATTGGTTGTTCTTTGCAAATGAGCTAATCTTGAGAACAGTATCACAATTAGATAAACTGATGAAGCACACCCAGGGGCACTGAGTAGAAGAGGGTTTCCATGGTGATCCTGAGCATGGGGACTCAGGCCTTCCATGGCCATGCTCAACCTCAGTGGAGACAGTCAACCAAGGGCAGGCTTCCCAACTACACAGAGTTCTCGGCCTGCAGATCTACCTGGGCATGCACCTGGTGGATCAAGCTGGTCCTGAGTTCTTTGAGGTTGGAGAACTGAATATAGATGGGCTATCCACACAGGATGGGCCCCAGGGACTGTAGTAGTTGGCCACCGCCTTGGCAACCTCCTTCGTGTTGACCTTGATGAAGGACTGGTTCTTCTTCACCAGCATGAGGAGGTTTGCTGACTTTCCCAAAGGGTAAGAGGTCCTCATCCTCTGTGACGTCACTGAGCAGCTTTGCATGTGCATGACTCTGGAGGGGACTCCTACCCAACTGTGGTCTCCATTCAACTTCCCACTATCGTTTCCACTGGCTGCTTCAGCTGAGTGACTGTTCTTGATGAAGGGGCAGTTGCTGACACACATAAAGAGCTTGTTGAATCCTGGCTCTGTACCTACCTACAGCTGCATCTGGGAGTATGCACATAGAGCAGACCCAGGGGGACAGAGTGGAGGTGCAGAAATCCCAAATAGACATTTTAAAAGGTGACGTTTATGCTTGCTTTACATAGAGAAGATTCAAAGTTTTCAATTTCTTCAATCTGTTGGTACTGGGAACTGAACTCCAGTCCTTTAGAAGAAACAAGCATTCTCAACCTTAACTCTGAGTCATTTCTCTAGTCCCTCCCACTGTATTTCACTAGATATGGCCTATTCATACCTGTTCAGACCCGTATATCACCCACTGACTTCCAATTCTCTGTCTGAATCAAACTAGATGGCTTCAGAAAGAGAACTGGTTTGGAGAAATGGGAAGAACAAGAGAATTGATATATACTAAGTAAATTCAATGATGAGCCCTAGAAATACTTAGTACCTAGAACTTTGCATAGATCCTACCCCAGCCTTGAGGTGTGTTACACCCATTTTACAGATAGTCAGGTGCATTGGCTTCCTTGCTAACGCTTTCACAGATAATGAAGATTGGAGAAAGTGGAATTCTTCAGCGTGACAGGGGCTTTCTAGCCTCCAGTGAGAGTAACTCAGAAGTCCATGTGTCAAAGCCTCATGCTCACACAAAGTTTCCATTGAGTCAACGGCCTCAGGTTCTTGTCCTGCTAATTGGAACGGGTTGCAATGGAGCACAGGGAGGGTGAGGATTTGGAGAGGAGCTTATTATGGGTGTGCAGATTGGGGCTTAATATAAAGTTCAGCTCCTGTGTGACAAAAGAACCAATGAGCTGCTAGTTTAGTGGCTTTTTATAGGACTTGAAACAAAAAGTGGGCTGAGGCACTGGTGCGTCCAGTTGACCCACCCTTCAGGTGTCTATGTGCTTCTCGATCCCAAATGTCTTGATTAGAGTTTTGGCCTCATCCTCACATAAAATCATCAAGCAGATGTTTAAAAATAGAAGAAAGATAACAAGAAGCCAGATGGTGCTCTAGAGTGTCCTAGTACATATGGAATTTCTGGCCTCTGGCTAGGACAGAACCAAATCCTTTCTGGCCAAGGACAAGAAAAGAGGACCCTGTCACTAAGCTACCTAACCAGGTTCTATCTCCTGGTATCACCACTAGAATGTTCTAGAAGTGGGTGACCATCCAGTGTCCCTCTAACTTTGTCTCCTTTCCACATCCCTAAGGGCTGTAGGTTACCTTACTCATGAAAGTCTGTACAACTTCACTGAGTTAGAAGCCTCCCATAGTGCAGTGGGGCTACCCTTCAGAATAAGTCTGTTTATTGGCATTCCCCATCGGTACCATTTCTTCTGAGTATCGCTGGCAGTTGGCATGTATCTGCTTAGAGTCCTAGCTAGAGTGAATCCAAGGGAGTGCTTTGTGCAGACAAAAGGGGGACTCAGACCCAAGGCAAGCAGACAAGGGAAGATGAGGTCCCACTGACACATACTGGATAGTCTGGAATAGGCTCAGCTAGCTGTTCTAAACTGGACCCTCAGTACAGCCACAATATATAGCCTCAGATATTTAGGTTACAAGCAACTCGGAATCATCACACTGAAAGCATTCTGCCACCATTAAAAAAAACAGTTGTGTATCTTCTATATATCAGGTTAGGTAAAGGTATTGGTTTTGTAGAATATGGTTCCCGCTCTTGACTACCACCTAGTGCTGTGTTGCTGTATTACAGACAAGTGGGGTTTGCCCTCTTCTCTGGATATAAGAGAAAGAATCCCCAGGAAAAATCACTGGGGAGAGAGTATTGTAGAATGAATAGGAGTTTTCTAGGAAGGGAAGGGCAAATGACAACCAGAGATCTATTTCCACCACATATTCATACATCATGAATTCTCCATGAGTGCATTTAGTACCCCACTAGATGTGGAGGTTCACTTTGTAACCCCTGTACCTGGAAGGCTGAGAAGGGAAGATTGTAATAGGTTCAATAGCATCTTAGGCTACATCGTGAGTTTCAGAACAGTATGGGTTATAACAGGAGACCCTGTCTCACAACAACAAAATGACCATCACTACTCATAGATACCATTGTTGAAGATATTAGTGTGTTTAGCCAATAACAAGACTTGGTCATTAATTTTTCCTGTTGTTGGTGGTGATGGTGCAAATCAAGTTCCCACTATCATTAGCCGCAGTGTTGTTTGGCTTTACGCTCACATAAGAATGGTACATTTAATGGTAATATTAACTGTCACATTACTGGCCTCCTATGTTCCTATTATGTCCCAGGCTCTTTGGTGCTAGTTATGTGTGCAACCTCATTTCAGTTTTAAAACAGTCCAGTGAGTCAGACCTTCCTGCCTGTACTTTGCAATGAGAGAATAGAGAGGTGGGATACCATGGCACACTTTGGGTTTACCTTAACTTGCCAGTCATTTGTCTGAGCAACAGCAAGTCACTGAACTAACCCAATATCAGGTTTCTCATTAACAATGTGGGAATGGGTCTATACCATAGGTATCCATGATGTATCAAAGGGTGAAGCAAGATGTTTTGTGTTTATCTGCTGGCCCACTGCTCGGCTCCATTAGGTGAAGGAGGGGTATGTTTAATTCTTATTGTTATCATAGGGGTTAGCTTGCCTAGGATAGATTTTACACTTAGTATAAAACAGAATCAATGCCTGGGCAAATTTATAGAATCAACCAAGTTATGTGTTATAAATAAACAAATGAAAGTCAACATGACATACAATCAAAGGAATTCATGTCATTATGAGGCACCAAGGAAATGGTTTGGAACATAAAAAGAAATAAATATTCAAGAGTATTGAATACAAATGTATGAAACCAACTTACAAAATTCTATTTGGATTTTTTTAACTGATTTTTTCTGATATTTTCTCTGCCTCTCTTGTTCATCTTTATGAGGAAGATAGGTATATATGTAGGAAAGAGATGAAAATGAACTTGTAATAGGATGTGCTATGTAATTTCTTTTCATGTGCATGATAGTACACGTAGAAGCCTGGGTTTGACATTGGGAGACATCTGTTATTACTCTTCTTCCTTATTCTATGAGGCAGAGGCTTTCACTCAGACCCAGAGTTTGCTCATTAGGGTAGTCTGGCTAGTCAGTTTGCTGTTCGAATTCCATGTCTCCACCTTTCTGGCCTGGAAGTAGGAATGAGTCCACACATATACCCAGCATTTATGTGGTTCACTGGGGACCTGAACTCGGGTTCTCATGTGACCAGAGCTTTAACCACTGAGCCATCTCCCCAGTCTCTTGTTATATGTCATTTCTTTTCTATTCAGCCTTGTGTGGTCTCAGCGATGAGCTTTTCCATCGACTGCTGTTTTAACAACTGCAACCATTGATGGATGACGTCATTCCAATCTGAAACCTTTTTGGACTCTCGAATCTTCCTCAGTTAAAGTTAGCTTTTGGTACAAATCCAAACCTAAGGATAAGAGACGTGGCTGGGAATTACGCCTCAAGATGCTGAGTGGATGACATTTAACAAGTGCTGCCTCTGCTGATGCTGCCTCCTGATAATCCTCCTGGATTTGATGAGTTTGCACTTGTGGCTCAAACTGAAACTCATGTAAGACACTAGCATCCTTTGAAGACAGAGCTCCTAACTGTCCAGTGACAATGTTTGGGCTTGAGCTTTTTACAGCCCCTTCTGGAGGGACACACTTTGATGTCATTTCAAACCTCAATAAATCACATTTTCAGGTGGCTTAAACAGTGTTTCCAGACTGAAGACTCTGAGCAAGAGGGCATGCCTACATGGATAACAAGCCAGTCCGAGAGCAGCCACATAAAGAAGGAGCTTCCTGATGTCAGTTGTGTGCAGAGGACTTCCATTTCAAATTCTTGTAGTGCTGGAATGGTCAGTCAGATGGTGACTAGATTTGTCTCCGTCTTCTCCTGCCTACACTCATCAAGCCTGTCTTTCCCATTACAGGGATCACGTATGATCCGTGGCCTGCACTCTGTTGATCTGTCAGTTTCTTAGTTGTTCTTTAGTTCTCTTTTTTTGTTCTAGAAGTTTCCAAGAATATTTTTTTTTGGGGGGGAGTGTGGTTCATCAGCTAGTCTTGGGACTAGGAAGTAAAGAAAGACATTTTCCTCAAAGCTGGTGCCAACACCGTGTTAGAATTGATTCCTTCCTCTGCCTCTCCCATCTTTATTTAATCTACAGCTTCTCCATGGCTTGAGCAGAGACAATTACTCATTTTATTAGACGACTTGCCTGGGTAACTTCTGGAAGGATGGATGACTCACAGTTGCTGGTTAATCTTGTCTGCCAGCAAGAGAATTATCTAAGTAGGCTGTCAGCTTCCCCTGGAACAGTCTAATAACCGAGTCCAACCTATGTCCCAGGGGGCTGCATGCCACCAAGGATGGTTTGGATGTGATGTGGCTTGACATAAACTCATTAATTTGCTTAAAAATTATGATTTAGGGCAAGTTTTTTTGTAGCCTGGTTATATACAGTTCCTTATGTATACTCGAAGATGCTAATGTAGTTTCACAATATCAAAGGTTTAAACACATTTGGACCAGTTCCTAATATCTTGAGAAGTGAACTTCCAGACTCTTGATGATGTTCTCATACAATCTGTCTAATTATATTCTTGCTCTGTGTCCCCTACCTGTGACAACTCACCTAGGTCAGAATCAAACCAGAGTAGGTTATGTAGGCTCAGAGTAGGGCATCTGGATTGCATGATGGTTAAGGGTAGATCTCAATGGTCTGTGGACGTTTAATTGATGCAGTGTTTAATCTGGGAAGTGAAACAGAGAAACTTCTGCTCCGTGGAGATTGGGTGTTGAGGGTGGAAGCCCTCTGAAGGACCTAATCTTTGTGGCAGGAATGAATGGGTCTGTTATAGAGAGAGCAGGCAGCTTCAAGGTTCTCTCACCCTTGTGGTCTCTTGCTTGACTCATGTGTGCCTTCCACCATCAGCTATGCTATGATGTAATATGACCGGTGCAGGGGCATGCTTTTGGACTTGCCAGCCTCCAGAGTTGTGAGTTACATCAATCTATTTTTGCATGTGCGTGTGCGTGTACATGTGTGTGGGATATACAAAAATGTGTGGCTGCCCACGCATGTTTGTATGTCTGTGCTTATGCATATGGAGATCAGAGGTCAACCTCAGCTGTCACTCCTCAGACAATATCCACCTTGTTTTCTGAGACAATGGTTCTCACTGGGATCTGGGACTCATTCATTGGGTTAGGCTGGCTGACCATCAAGTTCTTTCCATGCATCCATCTACCTTCATCAGTCCAGTGTACTGGGCACTACCATTCCCAGCTCCTTTATATAAGCTCTGGAGATGCAAACTCAGATGCTTATGCTTACGTGACAGGTACCTTACCTTCTCAGCCATCTCACCAGCCCCAAATATCTTTTCTCCATAAAGAAACCAGTCGGTGAGATTTTGTTATAGCTGCACAAAATAGGCTAAGAGAGTTATTTGGCTTGGATTGAATGTGCCTCACACTCTCTGAGTGCCCATGGATCAGCATGAGCAAGGCCACTGCAGCAGAGTCTCCGTTAAGTGGTCAGCACACCTTGAAATTGTCTCTGCCTCAGTTAGCTGTGTTGGAGAAAAGAAAAGCCCATGTTTTCCTTGGGTGATGAACAAGGAAACCAAACCCCACAGAGAAAAAGAAGAACAGACCTGAAGCCACAATGAGGTAGGAGCATTCTCCATCTCTCCCAGACAAGCAGCAATAGCTGTCTGTAAGCTGGAGGGCCAGAGATGGGGGATCTCAATTGTTCTAAGAAGCTGTAAACCTCAGAACAAGGAATCACAATGATGCAGCCATAATCTAAAACAGAAGGTCTGGATGCTGTCTGGATCCATTGATGTGAGCCAGGTTGAGCAGCTGGAATGCTCTCTGGATCCACACCATAGGTCACAGTGGCAGCAGCAGTGCCTGCATTTACTTGGCAAGGGTGGGGCTTGTGTGCACCAACTGGTTTTCTCTTTCCCCACTTGCATTTATCTCAGGCCCCCAGCGCATTGGACCATGCTGCCCACAGTGAAGGCAGGCCATTGTGCTCCTAGCTCCTCTCTCTTATGTCTTCTTGGCAAATGCCCCCACAGACACACCTAGAAGAATGTCTCATTGATTATAGACATCTCTCAGTTCTCACAAGTTGGCCATCAAGATTAAGCATCATAGGTGGCGGAAGGGACGTGTTACAAATGGAATGCCTTAAATAATGTGGCTATTTCTTATCATTCTAGAAACTGGTACATACAAAAGCAAATCACTGGACGGTTCTGGTTGGTGCTCACTTCCTCATATGATATAAGAGGCAGGGAAGCTCTTCAGGACCTATTTTTGGGGGTCATAATCCAAAGACCATATATTCCAACACAATAGTCTTGGGAGATAAGATTTCATTATAGATTTGGGAGTTGGGCAAGGTTCACATGAAGTCCAAAGCATCCTTCATTCCTTCCAGACAACCATGATGGCTTCTCTTGACAATGTCATGTAGCTGTCATGCTTACTGAGCCCCCACAGAGGTGAGATCTTCAGAAGGACAGAACAGGACAACATCAGGAGGGTCAAGAATTAACACTTCAGAGAAGCAGGTGGAGTCCATAAAGCATGCTGTCTGTAGTCTCTTTCTGGCCTTTTCCTCTGGTCTCAGGGATGAGTGTTTATGGCACCAAGGCCAAAATTTTTCTGTATAATTTTATCCCACTTTGAACTTTCCAGGGCAGGAACAGAAGCCAGAGGCAGAGCGCCAAAGGGATAAATTTGTGCTCTGAAATGGGGGCACTGAGTTCTCGCATTGAAAGCCCTCAGAACTAGGGCCTCCTCATTAAAAGATTCTAAAGACAGCCCCCTCTGAATAGCTTTCCCAAGAATCCATTGGAAAGCAAATTCTGGGTGGCAGGGTTTGTGCCAAGTGGCTTTTGTGGCGGTCTCAGGGGAGGCGCCTTAGAGGAAGTGTCCAAATTGAGTCACAACTCGGACTGATTGTCAAACTGGTCACATTAGCTTCTCCCATGTTTGTCTGTAGGTCTCCGGAGCTCTCAGTATCCTGAGATGGCCAGGGTGCTAAAGCCGGTCTTCAAGAAACTCAGCAAGATTAGCACTTTAGAGCCAAGAGTCCTTACACACTAACCAAACACTACACTCTTCTTCATCAAGGAAAGCCGCCCCCACAAGTCACGTGATTTGGCCAATGTCAGACACAGCAGAGTCAAGATGAAAACTTGGTCTCTTCGTCTCTTCTACTCTTTTATGGTTTCAAAGACCAGGGGCTGGGGAGCTAGCTTGGTGATAGAGACACCCAGAATCACAAAACGATAACAATAATAACAATATGGCAATAGAGTAAGACCAGAAGTGGACTCCTGATGGAAAAATTAATTTTACCTAAATTCATAGATATTTGCATTTACCCATTGGTTCATTATATTGTGGTCTGGTTGGCATAGAATAAAGTATGAACTTCAAAATAAATCAAAACTGCTTTAATAACATCAACTGAAATGTAGCATGACCTTATTCTCTGCTCTGGGGAATACGTTGTTCACCCTTTTTCCACTCCCTTTCTTTGTACTGTCTGATGCATTTGCGGGGACTTATTCAAATGCTTACTGTTATGTCATAGTTGCAGAGGCTCCCACAGGCCAGTGTGTTTGAACACTTGGTCTCCAGCCGGTGGTGGTATTTTGAGAGACTGTGAAACCCTTAGGAGGTGGGATTTAGATATAGGAAATGGGACACTAAGGGGGTGGAGTGGTAACAGGCTTGTTCCAGTATAATCCAGCCCTAGTTCCAGCTCTGGCCCAAGCTCTCTAGTTCTTGGTCCACAGTAGCCATAGCTTCTTATGAGAAGTCATGTTCAATGCATTGCTGGGATGTAACATCACAAACCCTGAGCCCAAATAACAACCTCCACTATGCTGCTTCTTGTCATGCATTCAGTCACAGTAACAAGAAATATAACTAACAGGACACCAACCACATGGCTGTTTATGGGGATCCACACAGTGCCTGAACAGTCAGGCTAAAAACCACAGTAAGAATGCTTTTGAACTTGTCCAGCAGTGATGATACACACCTTTAATCTCAGCAGTTGGGAGGCAGAGGCACATGGATCTCTGTGGGTTTGATGTAGCCTGATCTATAGAGCAAGTTCTAAGGCTGCCAAGTTTATACAGAGAAACTATTTCTAAAAAAAAAAAAAAAAAAAAAAAAAAAAAAAAAAAAAAAAAAAAAAAAAAAAAAAGGAAGAAAGGAAAAAAGAAAGAAAGAAAGAGAGAAAACTTTTTATATCCCCAATACATTTCTATTCCTCTATGCTGCTAACACCATGGAAATTCTCCTCTATATATCTTGAATGGATTTATACTCTCAGTCTTGATTTGGAGGGACTGCATCGCCAGGCACTCAGGAGGCACTAGATGACCTTGTGGAAACAGGAGGGAGGAGACTGGCATGAGCCAGGAGCTAGAGTTAGGACCTGAGTTTTGAAGCTTTGACCAGGACAGGAGGAAACTTACCAAAGACCTTCCAGAGCAGACCTTCTTGAATGTTCTGAGACACTGAAAAAGAAGCAGTTAACCTGAAAACTAAAATTCCATCTCTAAGCCCAGGAGCAGAGATAAAACTTGATTCAGGATTCATGTGGGAACCCAAAATAGAAGGAGGGACCCGAGAGAGGAAGTATCCAGCAACCCCTGAGAACAGCACTGATGTGCCTTGACCTGCTTGCCTGGCTGACCCGTAGAGGCTGCAGGTGCTACAGTTTAGCTGGACAGTATCCTGTTGACGCACATGTGTTAATTTTCATGTTTATAAAATGTGATGCTCTTTGACCCTTTCTTTCTCCAAGTCCTCCTTGGTGGAGGTTTGGAACTTGTCTTTCCAACCATAGAAAAAAACATTAGGAATCCCAGTTCCCAGTTTCTAGTTCTCTGGCCTGGTTCATTAAAGTCATACCACACTGACAATGTAGCAGGCTTTCAAGGTACTGGCCATGCCTTCCTTTCTCCCTTCTTTCTCTCCAAAGTTTTGAGTCTTCCACAGCCTCTCGGCTCCTCAGAATGAACCATGCCTCTTTTAGGGCAAAATAATGGAGTGGAAAGGAATGTGAGACATGGGATTCCGAGCTATGTATGAAGTGTAGATTGCTATTGTGTGACCCAAAGTGAGTGACCTGTCCTTCTGTGCTTCAGAGTGCTTACAGTTTGTGATCTGTAAAAGTGATTCCTGCACATCACCCTGACAGTCTGTCTTTATGAAATGTTGACAATCATAACTAGCAGAGAGACAGACAGAAGGACAGACCTCTAAATTCTCCTCCTAAAACCTACAGGTTTCCGACTACCTCCAAAGCTAGTAAGAAGTCAAAGGTTTTTTGTTTGTTTGTTTGTTTGTTTGTTTGAGACAGCCTTACTATGTAGTTCTGGCTGTTCTGGGACTCACTATGGAGACCAGACTGGCCCTGAAATTACCAATATCCACCTGCCTCTGCCATCTGAGTACTGGCATTAAAGCATGTGCCACTATGCCCAACCCAAAGGGATTTATTGAATGCCTGGATCATTATAGTTTCTCTATGACATAGTCATAATCTTCAGGCCCCTGAACTTTATTAAAGGCACAAAGTCTCCCTCTCGATTCTTTCCAAAGCAACTGGATTCCTGATAAAAGAAAAGGCTCTCGAGTCACAGTTGCAGGTATGGGGCGTTTTAGGCTATCATGGTCCTTGCCGTGCCTTCATATAGAATCTGGGGGCCTGAAAAAGTCTTAAAGTTTACCTCTCCCAAGCTGTTTTAACTTGAAAATGCAATCAGGATTGACCACACACACACACACACACACACACACACACACACAGAGAGAGAGAGAGAGAGAGAGAGAGAGAGAGAGAGAGAGAGAAAAAAAAACATATTACCAGTTTGTGGGAATTTCTATGGCCACAAAATGAATATTTTATTTGAAAAGCTATTTTGTGGAAATTGGTGGGAAATAAGTGTTATGGCTGAGAAACAAAGGTTGAATCTTTGATCAGAGATGAACAGAAAAAGGGGTATCTGTAGCCCAAATAATCATCATTTATTTTATGTATCTTCTAAGGTTACAGAATGATTTACTTCACCCTCCACAAGGCAGACCTGTTTTCAAAAAGCAACAGTATAGAGTTTCAAGTATCAAGGTGTCTTTTTGGATCAAATATTTATAAATTAAATTGATTCGTGTGTTAACTTCAAAGACAGTGGAGTTTTAGAGACAGTGCCCCTTTGTGAAGACTAAGCTTAGAGTGTCCCAGCATGATTGACCAACTAAAGGAAAAACAACCAGCAAAAGTCACGTGGCTTCAAAGAACCATGCCTTGAAATTTCCATGACATTCATGAGAATTAGTCACACTCGATCAACCCAAGAAACTGAGACAGAAAAAAAATGAAGTGACTTTCAGAAAACTGCAAAGCTGGCAACTGGCAAAAGATAGGTGGAGGTGTTGGGATGGGGTGTCTTGATTGGCTTAGATACAGATCCTTTTTACTTTTCCCACTCTTTGATAAGGACACAAATGATAATGGTTCCAAACAAATGATACTTGCTGCATCCTGGGGCAATGTGAACACACTATTCACCCTAGATAGAAAACCCCAATGGAAGCACTAGGCAACAATACCCTACTTACAAGAGAAGAGATGAGGAGTTACTCTCAGGAGTGTGGATGGCTGAAAGGCATCTGCGTTTCTGAAAGCCTACCCTAGCATGGATGAAAACTCACAAAAGCTGGAACCCTGGAGTTCTCTGCAGGACTTATAAGTAGATCTTCAGGTTGGAGAATCTTTAGAAACCCTAAAAGCTTATATACAGTGAGGATGGAGGGGCCTTGTATACCTTGTCAGTTTCAGGAGCTTCCTGAGACTTGTGAGTTGTCTATTCCCTGACTCTTTACAAACCTACTCTAAGAATTTTCTGAGTCTAAGAGACTCCCTTTAGAGCATCCTGAGTCTTAATAAGCTAGCTTCTCGCTAAGATGGACTATTTCAACTCTGAAGGAATGGTTATACAGTGCATATCCTCCTTAAGTTACTCAATATCCTTTAAACTTGGGCTACTCAAGTGACTATTTCTAGTCAGTGGTTACAAGAAATTATGTATCACTTTCTAGCTGAGGAAGTTGAGAGCTAGCATGACCTCTTCAGCCATGCTTTTCCTGTGATACAGCTACAAGATGGGATAAAGCTACCTGAATAGCACCAGGTTTTGCATGATAAAATATATATTATATATTATATATTATATATTATATATTATATATTATATATTATATATTATATATTATATATTATATATTATATATTATATATTATATATTATATGTTATATGTTATATGTTATATGTTATATGTTATATGTTATATGTTATATGTTATATGTTATATGTTATATGTTATACATCATATGTCATATGTCATATAGTATATATTGCATATCATATATTACATATTATATATTATATATTATATATTACATATTATATATGTTATATGTATTTGATTATTAAGATTTTAGGATTTATTTGTTGGTACTATAGAGCTTTTCTTAACCTGATCAATGTAGTAAATTTCTTTCTGATCATCTTACCAAATAGTTGGGTAAAGGAGCATTTTTACTATTAAATCTAGTTGCTAACTTAAAATAATTTTAAATGTAATAAGGTAATTGTTATAAAAGTTCTACTGATAAGGCTTTATGAATTATATATACTACTGTAGTCACTCTGCAGTTCAGAATAGCTTTACATTACAAGTTAAAGCGTTCTTGAGTACAGTTTTGAAAGTGCAGATTATTCTGCAAAATGTCAGGAAAATACCTCACAGTCTTCCTAGTTGGCTCTCTCTCTCTCTCTCTCTCTCTCTCTCTCTCTCTCTCTCTCTCTTAAATATGGAAGCTGGTCATTAAATTAGAACACAGTTTCACATAAAGATGTTTCAAACCTAATACCTTTGGGGGGTATTGTTGCTAAGGAGGAAGAGGAAAGCAATTACAGAACATAGCTGCTGCCCCCTAACACTGGTCCTAAGAGCGTCTCTGGGGGAACCTTTGGGAGTTTGCCTGGTGGATGATTAAAAACAATAATGGGAAAAAAATGCTTCTCCAGCTTTGATCTGACTGTTTCCAGATGGCTCAGTGCAGTGACTGGGGCTAGGAGGGGAAATTTCTCCCTTAAAGTACACAGATAAATAGACAACCTGGGAGTTTTCAGATCACAACCATTGTAGCAGAGAAGATACTGGCTTCCACAGAATAACCTTTTCTTAATCTCAGAATCGGTATGCTACCTTATGTGGCAAAAGAACTGTTGGGCCAAGGGTCTCCAGAACAGTGGTTCTCAACCTGTGGATCGCAACCCCTTGGTGGGTCAAAAGATCCTTTGACAGAGGTCCCATATCAGATATCCTCTATATCAGACAATTCACATTCACGATTCATGATTTACATTACGATTCATAACAGTAACAACATTACAGTTATGAAGCAGCAACAAAAATAATTTTATGGCAGGGGTCACCACAACATGAAGGACTGTGTTAAAAGGTCGCAGCATTAGGAAGAACCATTGAGAGCCACTGCTCCAGAGAAACAGACCATGTAGAGTATGAAGAAATAGGAGAGGCAGTTAAGGAAATTGACCCACGTGGTTACAAAGGCTGCCACTGCTCCAGCCACCCAAGCATCCTTTCCAGCAGAACAGAGACTACCAGTTCATTGCCTGATGAGGCAAGGAGCTAATGGATGAAGGAATTGAGACTAAGATCATCAACTCCCTTAATGATGATCCCTAACAATATTAATCATTATTAGCTTTCAATTTTTAACCCATTCATTTGATCAAACTGCCATCTCATAGCCATAATCAATTCACAAATTTATTTAAGCTTAAGGACTTATTAGGGCATGGTGCCTCCTACCTATAATCCTAGCATTTGGGGAGTTGAAGCAGGAGGATTGATGTTGACTTAACATCTGCTGGGCTACATAGCCAGTAGAATCACCTCAGAAGAGTGGAACATTTTCCAGTTGGAGATCAGAGATATTTGAAAGACATTAGAAAATGGAAGTGTGAAAAGAGGGATATTCCAGTGCTGGCTCTGAAGATGAAGACAGGGCTCATGCAGCAAGTCATGAGGGTCTGTGGAAGCTGGAAACTTTCTCCCCTAAAGCTGACAGCTTGATCGGAGCTCCTGCCAGGCCTCTCTGCTCTGTGACTCTAAGATGCTGGATGGGCATCTTTAGGCTGCTAAGCCTGAGATGATTTGTCATAGCAGCAATGAGAAAGGAATATGACCATGAAGGACTCAAAAGCTTTCTGTAAAGCAGTCAGTTTTGAATACAACCGGCCTCTGAGGTTGATGTTTCACGCATATTCTTTCTTGACTCTGGCTAGAAGTGTGTGTGGGTAGGATAGAGGTCAACGTCATGTGCCTTTTTCGATCACCCTCTACCTTCTTTTTTGAGACAAGGTTTGTCATGGAACCTGGAACTTTTAAGTCCCTAAAATACTCTGTTTTCTGCTTCCCTAGAGCTGGGATTACAGGCATGCATCACCATGCCCTGTCTTTTCACATAAATTCTGGAGAATTTAAGTCAGGTCTTTGGGCATGGCAAACATTTTACCTATCAAGCCATCTCCCTGGCCTTACAGTGGCATTATTTGATGCTGTATATATCCTTACCCGTATACCTTTATTACTAGCTACCACGAACACCTTATCCCACCCACATCAGCCCGGGGCTATGTTAGCATGATTTACAGTCCCAAACACAATCATTTAAACAGACAAATGGGAATATTTTTAGGGTTCTTCACTCTTGCCCTTCAGTTATTTTACCCAGATCTCAGAAAGTTTCATCACTGGCATTTGGTGGCTCTTATTCCCAAGGCATGTGATGAGTGGACAACTATCACTTATAGTCAGTTCAACTGTGGCAATATTTTAATGCAATTGAGACATGATTATAGCCACCACAAAATAGGTAGAAAGTGAAAAACCACTCAGCTCCCTGGATGGTTCACTATCACAGGAAATACTGCATTTGTTGGCTTGGCTGGAGCAGAGCATTGCCTCTGACCCACATAAGCTTTGCGTTTCTATGGGATGTTGTATAGCTCTTGTAATGTTTTCTGTATGTCAAGAAATAGCCATTTGCTTCCTCATGGAGTCGGGGGTTCAACTGGCTTTGAGACACTTGGAAGGCTTTGCCGGAGCCCCTGCCAGGCAGCTTGCTTGTGAGGAATCATAACTATTTACCCACCATAATTCTTTGTATGAAGATGAATGAAAAGTAAGTGAATTGAGACAACCTTGTAGAGTATCACATTCTCTGGGCTTAGGCCTCCCTGTAGAAGCATCTAGACCTAAGACTGTAGCAATATGGATGGTGAGTGTTCAAGATCCTCATTGCTTAGGCTAGATACATCAAAAGAAAGAAATCACGTTTGGTGTGATAAGAGGCCTGTATTGTTGGGAGATGTTGTCCTTTGCAGAAAGACATTGCAATTGAGAAGAGTTGTTTGTTTCTTGCTGCTCACTAATACTCTGAGCTGGGAGTTTTATTTCAGACAGGAAGCCAAAATCTCAAATACATATATGGCTAAGTCGATAATAGAAAGTTAAGTAGATTGGTGATAGACATCCATGCACAAATACATACTAAATATAGTAATTAGTTTCCTCCCTGTTTTCACTTGAAAAGTAATAATACTATTACCTACGGATCATTTTTCTAAGTAGGCTTCATTGACACAGCTGAACCATGCCATGGTTGAAATAATTGTTGCTTTAAAAGTTATGAAACTGATTCACAGCCCACAAAGTGCTGGAATAGTGCAAGATAAAAATTCCAGGTTTTTCCCATTTAACATCAGGCTGAATTCTGACATGTGGAAACTAGTTCCATACAATCCCTTGTGCATAACTGCAGCTAGTAATTAGGTATCTAAGTTAGGTCACCAAGCCTATTAAGTCATATGATAATATTTGAGTCTTCACAATTTAAATGTGATTCTTCAAGATTCAGAGTTTGTAAACAAAGGAGCCAGAACTCAAATCTAAACATCAGAAAGTCTGAATTTATTTAATTATACTAATGTGTAGTTAATGTATGAACATTAAATCAATAGTTATTTATAGCTTTGAATGGGTTATTAACCTCAGTAAATTCCTAGTTGGCTGAATTGCAGATGGCAGGGAGAGAGGAGAGCCAGAGAGTGTTATCCATTTTTGATCTAAAATACATATTCTGGCCAAGCAGGATACTAACACAGTTATTAATAAGAGAAGGATCTTAGCATTGGACATATCTATGTATAAACTGTGATGTCTTTACATTCTTAACTGACAATTAAAAAGTTAATTGCTGGCAACCTAGTTTCTTTTGTTGTTAAAATTGGCAAAATTAATAACTTATTCATCATTATTATGAATAATAATCCTTTTCAGAGGACACTATAAAGGTTAAATGAACTTGAGTATAATGAAACATCTTTGAAATGCATCTGTGTGCATACATATGATGTATGTATGTGTACATGTTCGTGGATGTGTACCTCTGTGTGTGTGTGCACGTATGTGTCTGTGCATATACATGTATTCGTGCATGTAGAGTTTAGTTTGACATCCGGTGTCTTCCTTGATCAAAGCCCACCTTTTCTTTTTATTTTTTTGAGACAAGGTCTCCTCTCACCTAACCTGAAGTTCACGGATTCAGCAAGGTTACCTAGCCAGTGGGCTCCAGAGAGCCACATACCTTCTCTACTCCAGTTCCTTCCTCCCTCCCTCCCTCTCTTCCTTCCTTCCTTCCTTCCTCCCTTTTTTCCTTCCTTCCTTCCTTCCTTCCTTCCTTCCTTCCTTCCTTCCTTCCTTTCTGTCTTTCTTTCTTTTACATGACTTGCATGTGCTTTATGGAGTATACTGTCTTCCCAGCCTCATGCATACAATTTTTCTCACTCCTATGCTCTGTCTTTTCAACTTCCAACCATGTTCACAAGAACAGGGGCAGCTTCACTGTCTGGAAAGACACGGGTAGGCAAAATAAGCCAGCTGTAGAAATAGAAACACTGCATATCTTCACACATGTAGAAAAATGGAAATGCTAATTACCCTGAATTGGCTCTTATAATTATAAATGTGTCTTAAATTATTATCCTAGATTCTATGAAGATGTGTGCATACTACATCTCAATTAATATAAAATAGTAAGTCAGGTACCGTGGTGTATGCCTGTAATCCCATCACTTGGGAGGCTCAGACAGGATGCTCATGAATTTGAGGCCAGCCTGGCCTACATAGTGAATTTCAGAACAAGATCCTGCCTCAAAAAAAGCTGAAACAGAGAGCAGGGGAGTTAGGAGAGTGTATTGCCCTTGCAGAGGACCCAAGGTTGGTTCCCATTACCCAGGTCTGGTGACCACAACTCCCTGCAACTCCAGCACTCCATCTCTAGGTGGACTGACACCATTTTTTGGCCTCCAAGGGTACCTGCATTAATGAGCACATACCCATACACATGCATGCACGTGCACCCATGCACGTGCGCACACACACACACACACACACACACACACACACAGGCACAAATAAAAATAAATCTAAATAAAACCTTAATTAAGCTCAGAAAGATGGCTGAATGGATAGAGTATTTGCTGCATTAAGCGGAGGATTGGAATCTCCATAACCAGTGTAAAACTAGGCAAGAGTGACAGTGGCTTGTAATCTCAGCTCTTGGTAGATACCAGGGATCCCTGGGGCAAACTGGTTCACAACAGTAGCTGGAACTCCAGGTTCAGCCACAGACATAATTTAAAAAAAAAAAAAAAAACTTATTTATTCAATAAATAAAGTGAATTAAAGTTAAGGAAGAAATTGTATATCAACTTTGAACCTTCACATGTATGTACACATACATGCACCAACACACAAACGCACATATATACATGCAATACAACATAAGTGTACATACACAGAAAAAGTCCCCAATTAAATAATTAATTAGTAATAAATCACTAAAAGTCATTTTTTGTATGTCAGGTTTTTGTTCTTCAAATTAACTTCCCTTTCTCAGTTCAGTCATGGATTTTATTTTTAGAATTCCAATTGATGGCAATATCATTGCATGCTTTTGTTCTGCTAACTGCATCTGTCTGCCTGCCCCAGGCACTGGAATAAAAAGGGTCTTGTCATATTGCAGCCCTAGTAAGGCTTCAAGTCAAATGCTTCCTAGGAATTCCAAAGACAAAATTTTGTTCTTATTTTTTTTTCCCTGACACAGTGTGGGAATTCATATGCATGCTTCCTTGATGATATCAGTCATATATTAACTTCAAAGTGCATTTTATACACATCTACTTACCCTCAAATTCCTGGTGTTCCCCAGAGAGTAGTAAAAGGATATAATTTATAATAGTGTAATTAACTTTTGACTATATTTGCAATTACATTTCTTGAAGTCTCTTCACGATTAGAAAAATTTAAGGTGGTTAAATGAATGTGTACTCTGAAGTTTGAAAATATGAATTTTCTGCCTTCATTTATTTTTTCTTTCATGAATATATTGGATTTATATCATTAATCTCTGGAGAAGCATTTTTCACATAGGTTTTTCTGCTTTCTGCTCTTCTGAGTATTAGCATGCATGCAGAACACAGCACACTCCATGACTTCCTAGCAGCAAATGAAACAGAAATAAGATTCTTTCATTTTGGTTCAATTATATTTTACCAAAAAATGATTACTAATAATCTCCAGGCACCTTTGCAAATTATTTCTGGCTTTGGTGAAAAGTCCTTGGGGAATAAACAGTGACTCTCAGTAAAGAGAGTGGGGACTGTTTTATCCACTCCTCTTCCCCCAACCGGGAACATTTTTTGTTATCTGGAGAGATGTGGGATCATCAAAACTGGCAGGAGTGATTGCTACTGACCCCTAGTCAACAAAGATCAAGGATATCACTCAGCATCTTTCAGCAGGGCAGGGGACATGGCTCAGTTTGCAAAGGTATTACCCTCCAAGTGTCAACACTCATGTCTAATCTCTAGGACCACCCCCTACACATACACAAAAGACAACTACAGAGACTTACACCTGTTATTCCAGCATTGGGACCATTGGCTAGGCATCAAGAGACCTGTGTCAAAGTTAGATGGTGTCTGAAGAGCAATACAGGCTTTCCTCCACATGAAACATATACACATACATGCACATGTACCCACACAAATGCAAACACACACACACACACACATACACACACACACACACACACACACACACACAAACACACGCCATGAATCCTAAATACATACAGTAACTCTCCTAGATGAAGAATGTCCATGTTTCAAGGCTGAGACACCCAAAGTCTATAACAAGTCCCACTGACTGGCTACAGATACACACAACAATTTTATGGTTGTTTCTTTTCTTCCAAGGCTTGACTTCTTTACTGTAGATGTCAGCTGGGGCTGCTGGGTAGGATCCTGGGCTTGTCTGTACAGTTCTGTATTTTTTGAGTAAATTAGCATCTAGTTTTGTATACTTCTCTCCTCAACCCTAAGCTGCTGCCACTGTGCTGGGTGAGACTTGATTATTCATTCTCAATGACCACATGATATAAGGCCCATTATTCATCATGAATGTGTAAGTTCAGATACCCAAAACACAAATAAAACCCCACATGTATGCTGCTGTTATAAATGCTCCCTGAGACACACAAACCAAATCCAAACCTTTGAGTTCCAGGTCCAATGGGAGACCCTACTAGATAGTAACAAAGAAAGAAGCCTTACAACTGACTGGCGCATATACCCACATTAACACATCCATACAACAGACTCATGTGTGCACGTATATGTGTGCATGCGCGCGCGCACACACACACACACACACACACACACACACACACACACACACACACATTGTTCTAGAAGTAATGGGTTTTCTCAGCATAGCACAAATCCCAGAGTATTTGCCAAATCTCCATAGAGACCTCAAGAAACCAAACCAAGCAAAAACTTTCTTGCATACAGCCAAGGATAACACACTATTCATCTTAATTGGGTGTTTTTTTTTTTAAAAAAAAACTAAGAACACTGAATGAGAGGGTTTAAAAATAATCATGATAATGAAAACGAACACAGTTTGTTATAATTACATTGCCCTTTGAAACTCTAAAATCAAGGCAGCGCAGGGTTCTTATTATATGAAACTATGTACCAGGTATATAAAGAATCTCGTGTGGATTATTTCTTCTGCTTCTTGCCACCAGCTCAGAAAGGCTACTGCTTTTGATCTGTTTTAAGGATCCTTGATGACATGAAGACATTAAATGCCTCATCCAAAGACTAAGGGATGCTCAGGGATTGGAGCCAGGCATGGCTAATTCATTCTGAGTTCTTTATCAAGTGCTTGCTCTGCCACATGGATTAGGGCTGCACTGGGTCAGGACCAGCCAGTTCCATAAAGCAAACCTAGACAGACTTTCTTTATGGGACTGATGTCTTTCCCAGTATGTGTACATACTGTTTCTTCTGTTCATAAACTTGACATCTACACTTGACACTCCAAGACATCAGTGCCAATGTCAGTCAGCGTCTTTGATCTAGAAGCTTCAGATCTTGCCCTGAAACTCCCTGAGATTTCCTGTGGATAGCTTTCAAATCAGGGACATGATTTCACAGATTGAACTCATAGTACCTCCGATGTTTTCTAAGGTGTCCAATTGGGATGGGGCAGCTGAAAGACCGCTACATGATAGACATTTGAAAATTACTACCCTTGAGCTTACTCCACACCATAATCTTACTGATCTTACTACAAAATTAACACTTCTGTCTGTGTGTGTATGTGTTTGTGTGTTTGCATGTGTAGGTGTACACATGTGTATGGACACATGTGTAGGGGTACTGGTGCATATGTACATGGATGCATGTGCACATACATGTGGAAACCAAAGGACAACATTAGATATCATCTACCTTGTATTTTGAGACAGGGTCTCTCACAGGCCTGAAACTTGCCAAAGAAGCTAATCTGCCTGTCCAGTGAGCTTGCCCTCCTAATACAGGGATTACAACTATATGCTACCATTAAAAAATTATCTACCCCATGTGTGCACTTACACATGTGCACATGTGGAGGTCAGAAGGCAACGTGTGGAAGTTGGTTCTCTCCTTCCACCACGGTGATTTCAGGAGTCAAACTTGGGTCGTCAGGATTCATAGTAAGTACCTCCACCTTCTACTAACCCATCAGATCAGCCCCATGCCCAGCCCTTTAAAGATGGCGGTTCTAGAGACTGACCTCAGCTCTTCATGCTTACAGCGGAAGTACCTCACCAAATAATCTATTTTCCCCGTTCCTAGAAAAAATGACATTTGCAGCTAGCTTAACTTCTAAAATCTCATCTTAAGTTGTACCATGCATGGTTAGGTTATTTTACCTCCAGGATTCAAAGTGACATTCCACTAAGGGACACCTGCCCGGCTTCAGGTACCAAGTGGTAAAAAGCTCCTCGATCCAATGGTCACAGAGAGCGGCTGCTGAAGACGTCCACGGGTTGCAATGGGCAAACTGGTCTTTCAGCACTCGGGATGATATCGATGGCTCACAGTAGTAAATGCTCAGTTACCTTGTGAGTTACTTTATGCATCAGATGAAAGAGAAATGAAGTGAAAAGGAATATGGAGTTGTAGTATTTATTTAAATGCTCTATAGAAATTCCCGATGTTCAGATAAAAATAGCATTATAACAAATTAAAGGTGAAAACACGTTACTTTTTATAGTACATTGATACTGTTACATGGTAGAATCTTTGAAATATGTGAGGTAATTGTTAAACACCTTCTGACTCAATTAATTTATTGTTTTGGATAAGTGGGTCATGCACTGTGTTCCAGTTATACATAATTTATAACACACGGACTTTAAAAAGTAATGATTATTTCAGAGGAAAATTAATCAGCGATGACTTGGGATATTCAGCCTGCCGATTTCCTCCCCTGCTTCAGGGATTCTGGTGTCCATGTGAAGCTGCAATCAAAGGAAAGGCAGAATTATACAGCACAGTGGCCTGTGCTCTGTTCTGCAGAGCGGGAAGGGCCGAGATGTGCCCAGGGATTCCTGGCAGTTGCTTCATCTCTGCTCACTTGCTCCATCTTTGAACTGGGCATAATAATAATTATGGGCTTCACAGGAGGACAGAGTGGATTAATGAGCTAATCTTGTAAAGCGCTTGGCAGGTGAGACGTTCTTGAGCGATGCTATGATTGTGCTCATTAGTTTTCCTTGACACTCGGGGAGTGAGCCTTAGCCAGGAGACGTGTAATTAATGCCACTACTCTCCATGGTGAGCACAGTGCCTGCTCACAGGAGGGAAGGGCCCAGTACTTCTTCAGCCCATTGCTTTCTTTGATAAGCACTGAATGTGGGCTCCTCAGTATCCATGCACCCCAAATGCCTTGCTCTCAGTTGCCCTCACTGACAATGGAGAAGACTACATCGAATCTCTGAATCTGGGATCCTATCACACATGGGTAACAAATACCCCATTAGGCATCTTCCTGAGCCAACAAGCAGCTGTTTATGAGGGGGAAACATGTCCAAGGAAGACAGTGGCAACTGGGCTCAGCTGACTTCCTGATGAGGGGTAAAGGTGATGTACAATGAATAGCCTTGATATCCCAAAGCACAGGAAATGGATGTACCTGTGTAAATTAAAACAACAACCAAAAGTTCAGTTCACACAACAAAGGACAGCAGTGGGAATTTGGGCAGCTTCTTCTTTTTGTTGTTAGATACTTCTTTATTTACATTTCAAATGTTTTCCCTTTCCCAGTTCCACCCCCAGAAACACCCTATCCCATCTCTGCTCCCCCTACTTCTATGAGGGTGTTCCCCTGGCCACCCAACCACTCTTACCTCCCCCTCCTCGCATTCTCCTACACTGGGGCATCCAGCCTTCACAGGACCAAGGGC
Source organism: Arvicanthis niloticus (assembly GCF_011762505.2). Lineage (NCBI taxonomy): Eukaryota > Metazoa > Chordata > Mammalia > Rodentia > Muridae > Arvicanthis > Arvicanthis niloticus. Next base: position 62,706,976 of record NC_047665.1, on the reverse strand, counting down.
CTCTCCTCCCACTGATGCCCAACAAGGCCATCCTCTGCTACATGGGTCCCTCCATGTGTACTCTTTGGTTGGTGATTTAGTCCCTGGGAGCTCTAGGGGGGGTCTGGTTGGTTGATATTGTTCTTTCTATGGGGTTGCAAACCCCTTCAGCTTGGGGGAGCTTCTTAGCAGCAAGCCTTGTCCATCAGCTTTACAAGGGATCTAGACAGTCTCCCTCCCCTGCCTCTTATACTGTGCAAATAGACCATATGTCTTATTTATGTGTATAGACTTTGAGTCTTCCATGCAACAGCTTGGTATAGGACTGGCATGGGTCCTCAGAATGTTATGCCATCTCCTGAGGGTAGACATTAGCTCCTTGCTTTCTAGAATCAAGTCAGATCCCAACTTATGCCTCTGTCTCCTTTGATGCCACCATCGAGAAGTAGCACACAAGGTCCCTTCCATGGCCCACTTGTGAAACCACATTTCCAAGCTAGGATGGCAAAGACGCTCAGCCAGAGGAACAGCTGTGCTGGTTTATTTACAGCCCCCTCCCACCCCCGCGCCTGCCCTGATGGACAGAATGAGAGCAGCACTGTGCTGGTTTAATGGCTTGACCTCCCGATGTCTCTGATGAATCAGTGTGCTATTCAGTATTCGTTCTTGTTTGATTTACTTGTAAAAGAAATGGTTCTGTTAAGACAGTCAGGCCTTCTCGCTGCAATGCAGGGCTCACCTAAGGTTCTAATAACTGGCACCACCACCTGATTTTCCCCAAATTCACCTCGAGGTCTGTGATGCTCTGCTTGTATTTTTTCTCCATCCCTGGACTCACCCCAAACTCTTAAAAAAAAAAAAAAAGAAAGCAAGCAAGCAAGCAAGCAAGCAAGCAAGCAAGCAAGCAAGCAAAGAATCTCATTTCAAATTCCCCTGGCTCCTCACCATCCAAGAAGACTTTGTGTGTCTTTAAGTTATGTGCTCCGGCAAGAATCTGAGTATGGAGACTGTGATAAAGGCAGTGTGGCCTGAGGAAAGATACTCTGCTCCTGCCTCTGCCTTGCCACTGTCCACTGTCCACAACAACCATGTGTATCATGCCAAGCTCTGATTCTTTTTTTTTTTTTAACATAAAGCTGTATGTTTTAAAATTTCATTTGTTTACTTATGTTTTTGTATGAGAAAATATGTTCTACACTGCAAGTCTATATAGAGGTCAGAGGCCAAGGTTTGGAAACAGATTCTCACTTTCTATCATATGGGTCCTGACACGAGTGGGGGTATGGTGGGAAAATAGTGTTCCTTTCTTCTTCACAGTGGTCTCTGGTTGGTTATCAACCACTTTGAGAGCCTTGGAAAGGTGTGTGTGTGTGTGTGTGTGTGTGTGTGTGTGTGTGTGTGTGTGTGTTTGTGAATCTCATTGGATAAAAGTATTCACAAAAATGCCAGAGTATTAAAATACCTTTACTTACTCTTTATGTTGATGTTGGAGAAGCAAACAAGTCCCCCCTGCTTGTACCTGTCAGGTTATAGACAAAGAGGATGCATCTGTACACATCACTTAAGGTCAAGTGACCTCAAGAATTGGCAGAGATTAGCTAGGGTAACTTTTATTATTAACTAGGTTGCCATTTTAGAGCCCAGGACCTCTAGACTAAGTGATGCCTTTCGCAGGACACCGAGGGCTGAAGTGTGTCAGGTCACAGTAGGATGGGGTTCCAGTGTGACTGCCTACTGTTTGGAAGGATACTCCTTTGAGCACAGCAACACAGGGGGGAGGGGTGCTGCTTCTCTGACAGTTTGCTCTATGACACAGGCAGTAGCTTTGATTTGAGTCACTGGAAGGAAAGAGGTGATGTTTTTGTATGAGAAAATAGGTGGACAGGTCATCTTCAGTTCAGGGCTACCTGGCTGGGGACAGTCTAATAGTCGGTTTTATAGCAAGATTGACCCTGAACACAAACCATAATAGCATTGTCTAATTACTTTCCAGGCCACTGGTGAGAAGAAAAGCAATCATTGAAGTAGGATTTGCTATAGCGACTGCAGAAATTCTAAGTGTCAGGCCTGTCCTTGTACCTGGAGACAGCTGTCCCCTCCGAGCTTGAAGAAATTTGTGCTTCTTTTCATTTCCCCTTTTCTTTTAGGAGATGGATAGGATTTGATCCCTGGAACCACCAGGGAAGGAAAGGGGAAAGAGAGAGGGAAGAAGGGAGAGATGAAGGAGAGGGAAGAAGGATAAAAGTGAGGAAGATAGGATGCCAAGAAGTTCTTGCTGACAGGAGCCTGATAGACCTGTATCCTGAGAGGCACTGCCAGAGGCTGACAAATACAGATGTGGATGCTTGCAGCCAACCATTGGACTGAGCATGGGGTCCCCAATGGAGAAGTTAGAGAAAGGACTGAAGGAGCTGAAGGGGTTTGCAACTTTGTAGGAAGAACGAGAGTATCAACCAACCAGACCTCCCAGAGTTCTCAGGGACTAAACCTGGAGTACACATGGAGGGACTCATGACTCCAGCTGAATATGTAATATAGGATAACCTTGTCAGGCATCAGTGGGAGGAGAGGCCCTTGGTCCTGTGAAGGCTTGATGCCCCAGTGTAGGGAAGTACCAGGGCAGGGAAGCAGGAGTGGGTGGTTGGTTGGGGGGTACCCTCATAGAAGCAGGGAGATGAAGATGGGATAAAGGGTTTCTGGAGAGGAAACCAGGAAAGGGAGATAACATTTGAAATGTAAATAAATAAAATATTCAATAAAAATAAATAAATAAAAAGTGAAGAAGATAAAGGCACTAGTGAGATACCACAGTGGGTCTTGATGCTTGCTGACAAGACTGCTGACCCGTGTTCAATCCCTGGAACCCATCCCTGGAACCTGTGTAGTGGAAGAAAAGAATTAACTGCTTCAAAGTTGTCCTCCAGCGTCCACATTTATATTTGTGGCATGTTCACATACAAATGTACACATATACATAAGCACATGTATACATACATACATACATACATACACATACTTAAATGAAAGAGACTTAGCCAGATAAAGGTTAAAACACAAAAAGAAATAAAAACCCATAGAAGTCCATGTTGTCATGGATAAAAATTTAAGTACTTAGAAGCCAGAGTGTCTGTTTGGAATTCTTGCTGTTATTTGGTGTAATCTAAATTTAATCTTGACTTCAGTCCTGTATCTCACTTTCTTCATTTGTAAAATGTGTCTTCTAATGGGACCTGCCTCATTGGATGATGTTAATGACGATAGGTTAACATCATACAGCGTCAAGAGTTGTATCTGATACGTTGTATCTCTTACTGCTATGTGTGCACTTGCTATTTTTTATTGACTGCAAATTAATCTCAAATAGAGGGGTGTAATCAGATTTTAAGTTTGAGTGGAAGAACATAGTTATAGTCCTAGATTCTCCTAAACAAATTAAACCTGGCCCATGACTTTGCCAGCAGGCCACACCATGAACTCCTCTGCGAGTTTGAATGAGTGAGCCACCAAATAGCATAGGCTTATTTCCTCACGTCTCACCTGAAGATACCAGAATTCCTTCATCACTCTACTGGAATGGGCTGAAGTAGGGAGCTTAGTTGTTCAGCTAGCCACAAAAGTGATTCATTTTTGCTGAGTTGTATTCCAAAAGAAACACAACACATTTATTTAAGTGACAGAGTTCACATTCCTGGGTCCCAGAATGGTGTAAACATCTCTTACACGTGGTCCCTAAAGGCCCTGAACGTTCTAAGGAGGTGGTTCGATGGGCAAAGTGTTTACTGCATATGATCTGAGTCTAGATTCCTAGAACGCAGGTAAGAAGCTGGGGGTACAGTGCATGTGTCTGTAACCCAGTGGAGATATGAGTAGGTCCTCCTATCTAGGAGATAGGAGGAGGAGAGGGGAGAAACTGCAGGGAGCTCTGTCCATGGACCAGATAGCCTGATATATGCAACAGTGAAGGAGAGAGACTGTGTCTCAAACAAAGTGGAAGGTGAGGACTGACACCTAGGATTGCCCTCTGACCTCCACACATGTGCTATGGTGCATATGTGAACACACACACACACAGATTTGCTGTACTAATTCAGTAATGTGTTGCAAAACAAGACTCTCTCTGCTTCCTATGTGCAGTTGAGATGGATCTCTTTGCTTTCAGCTCTGGCCACCATCCCTTCACCACTGTGGCACACTCTAACCCTCTGGAGCCATAAGCCAGAAAAGCCCTTGTGTTCTTAAGTTGCCTTTGATCATGGTGTTTACCACAGCAACAGCAAAGTAACCAATACACCTCCCTGTGAATCATGATGCTGTGTGGCCTCTCCCTCCATGACTGTCCGGGGTGGGGGTGGGAATCCCTTTGTCCACATCTTGTCCACATTTGCTGTCTTTAGTCCTTTTGCTTGTAGCTGCCTTAATCCAAAGGTGGCAATACTTCATTGTGGCTGTAATTTATAGGAGATAATTTGCCTTTATAAAAAGCTGTGCCTGAACCCTGTCTCGAAAAACCAAAAAAAAAAAAAAAAAAAAAGCTGTGCCTGTCTCTTAATTCCTGAGTGTTCCTAAAAATCAAAGGTGAAAATTGTAAGCGGAACTGGCAACGTTTGCATCACACCAACAAAGAAGAGGTTGACAGCCAAAGTATTAAGATCAGATGGCGCCTTGCGTAATGAACACACGAGGCTCAGGTCTCATCTTAAACCTGATTGCAGAGCCTTTGAGGTGTCTGGCTATGAAAGGAAACACTCTTAACTTGTGACTTAATACGGATGCAGGACAGCTGGCAGCCATCTGATTGGATTAGCACATGACCCCAGAGCCCGGTAGGACATATCAGCCTTCCGCCTTGTTATTGCAGCTGCTCTGTGGCTTGACCTGTTGACATAGTCACCATTTGGTGTCAATATTTGCAAAATGGATAACCACCCTTGCTAGATGCTTTGCTTGTGATGATGAAAATGTATTAGTCCAGTCCGGTCAAAGATAAACAGGCCCGTGTAGAATTCTGATTATCGTGGTGGTAAAGGAGAGTCCGTGTGGTAAGGGAGAGAGAGGAGATGTGAGTGAATTGTGGTATGTTTGTTCTGGGGTCACCCTCAACCCACTGAGGGAAATTCTACATACCACTTCCCCTTCATTATAACCTGCCCCCAGGTGATGACCTTCTCTTAAATCTGGCATAGCTGTGAATGAAGGGGAGAGAGACAGACTTTGTGCCCCCCCCACCACTGGACCTTAGCATAGACCAGTAGTTCTCAACCTTCCTGATGCTGCAACCTTTTAATAATACAGTCTTCATGTCACAATGATTCCCCAACCATAAAACTATTTTCACTGCTACTTCATAACTGTAATTTTGCTACTGCTTTGTATTATAATGTAAGCATCTAATATGCAGGGTATCTGATACATGACTCTTGTTTGACCCTCAGAGAGGTTGTGATCCACAGCTTTAAAAATGCTGGTATAGACTCTTCAAGGTAATTTGATTCACTTGCAAAGGTATTATGACTTTTCTTAAACACTTTATGATATCAGGAAGAGGTGGAAGAAGACATGAGGGAATGAATGGGTATCATGGGACTAGGAAGTGCTAAGAGACTGGTGGTCCGGTCCTATGCACTAGACAAAGGAGGTTTTGCACTCTGCTCCTTCCCCTTCCCGGAAAGTGGCTGTTAACAGGCACATGCAGCCCAGTGTTTCTGCGTGGAATTTTGCAAAATGGAGTCAATTCCAACTTTCCTCTTTTTCCCTGTTTAAGGAATGTATAGTCAGTGTTAAAAGTGTAAATAAAGAAAATTATAAAAGAAAATATTAAAATGACTTCAACCACCAGTGCCAAGAGATGGAGAGATCTTGAGTTATCAATAAATGGCTTCTGTAGAAGGTTTTCCAATCCTATCATCTTTGTAGTATTATGAACGCCAATCTCCCTGTGTCAGGACCTGAATAAACTATGAACAACTGAAAAAGATGGGCCGATTTTGTAAATGAAGACCGACAGACAGACAAATCATTGTTTTAAATATTTTTTATTAATATGACTGTTGCCAATATGTGTGTTTTTAAGTTGCATAGTTGCCTCATACTTTTAACTTTTTTGAAAAGTTTATGGACTTCCATTGATCAGTGAAAGCACTCTATGTCTGACACATTAACAATTTATGTTGTTATTATAAAACTTTTGCCTTATTGCTTATCTGTTACATTTTTATGATTGTAATCTTTTTTATGGGTTTATTGGAGTATAATTAAGATGAACAACTGAACACATTTCAAAGGTACTGTAAGCTTTGTATTTATATATGGTTTTTAAAGTATCACCACAATAAAAATAATAAACATATCCATCACTTCCTTCACATGTCCTCATTTCTGCTTCTAGCAGTCGCTATTCTAATCTCTGCCAGCATATATTATTATACTAGGTATTTATTTTAAATACCTAGAAGTTCTTATAAATGGATGCATACAATTTATATTCCTCTATGGTTTTTTTCACTCAGCATAATTCTTTTGAAAGGCTGGGGATGGAACTCAAAGCATTGTATGCTAGGCCCACCCTCTGCAAGCTGAGCCACGCCCCCAGCCCAACACTCACCAATCGCTGCATCACTACTTATGTAAATGATATTGCAGTAGGCATGCTCTGTTGGTTAATGGCCTCCTTAACCAGTGCCCAGAATGAAGTTTGCCAGAAATGGCACCATCGCCAGCATATGGCATCTGACTTTGGGTTCCACAGACTCACTGTCACTTTTGTGTATTCTGAAGCCAAGGATAAGGAAAGAAACTCGAACTGAACTCGGCTTCCCAAACAGTGCCATCAGAGTCTTCAAAAATATCAGTAGAAAACAAAGAAGAGTCAGGAACTGTTAGAGATTAAAGAGACTAGAAAGACAAAAACTGTTTCATGATTTTTTTTCCTTTAGAAAAGTATTTATTACATTGATATATTCAGTGTGTGTGTGTGTGTGTGTGTGTGTGTGTACACATGCATGTGTGTGCAGTTGGTTCTTTTTGTCCACCATGGACACCTAGGACTGAACTCAGGTTGGCAGCAAGCACCTTTACCCATGGAGACATCTTGCCAACACCATTTCAATTTTTTTCATATGAAAGGAAACTTGATTTGGGAAATTTTTCTAAATATGTTTGCTTTTAAGTGATCTGAAAAGAACACGGAAACACAGAGATGAGGTCAGGGCAGCTGTGGCACAGTGTGGTGCTTGAGGGATCAGGGTGAGAGCACTGGTGACATTTCTATTCTTGAAACTGTCACAGATCTGAAGCTTGTTTAAAGAACATTGGAAACTTAGGGGATGGAGAGATGGCTCAGCAGATAAGAGTGTTTGCTCCTCTCACAGAGAAGCAGGATTTAGTTTCTAGCACCCACATGGTACTCATAACCATTTGTAATGCTAGTTCCAGAGGCTCAGATGCTCTCTTCTGGCTTCTGAAGGCACCAGGTACATACCTGGTACACAGACATATGTGTGGGGAAAAAATACTCATACATGGGTTACAAAACAAATCTAAAAATGAAAAATTAGAAAATTCAAGTACAATGGATGTCTCTTTTTATTATCCTAGTACAATCATCAGCAGAGGAATCAGGTGGGTAAGTCTAGTTTATACACACACAAATAAATATATGTACACTCACACAGACATCTTTATTTTGTTAAACACTGTGTACTATATAATTCCAGTCTTCAAACCCAGAAATAGCAGTTCAGAGATACTGAAAACTTGCCTCTATTATATATTATGTACATATACTAAATACTTACATTTTATATATGTATATATAAATGTATATATATATGTATACACACATATATATACTTACATTTATATGTGTGTGTGTAAATATGTAGTATATAGTCTGTATGTATAAATGTAAGTATATACACACACACACCTTGATTTTTTTATACACTGGGTACTATATAATTCCCATCTTTAAACCCAGAAACTGTAGTTCAGAGTGACTGAAAACTTGCTTCTATGCTCCCAGTAGTACACTTTGGAGCTGGGATGTGCACTCCTAGAAGCTAGCTGGAGCTCTTTTGAGGGAGCTCTCATTGACAATCTTTCTTACTTTTCCATTTCTGTGTAACCTGTCGCTCCCAACTTAATATAAGATAGCAAATCTCTAACACCGGACAGTCTCCATGTGTCAGAGCTTGGTGCAGCTAAGCTGGGTGCTTCTCACCCCAGTTCTCCCATGAGGTTACAGAGAAGCTGATGGCCGGAGCTGAGGTCTCATGTGCAGGGCCTGCTATGGGACATTTCACTTACCGACAAGTTCACTTACATGATTTCTGACAGGTGGACCTCACATAGAGTTGTGTCGTGATCTAGTGGCTGTCTTCTCCTAGCAGCTTGATCCATGATGGAGAGATCTTGCCTTGGACAGAAGCCACATCTTTTGTATCTCAGGCTCTGAGTTGACACCTGGTCTGCATGAGTTGCTTTTCTTCTTGCTATGACAAAGTACCTGTCAAAAGCAACTTAAGGAATGAAGGGTTTATTTGGCTCACAGTTTAAGGGTACAGTCAACCATGGCAGGTGACTCATGGTGGCAGGGGTATGAGACAATTGGTCACACGGCATCCGCAGTCAGGAAGGAGAGGGAATGAATGAATGAATGAATGGTGGTGCTCAGCTCACGTTCTCCTTTGTTTCCCAGCCCAGGATTTCAGCCCATGGACTGTTGCTGCCCACATTTAAGGTAGCTCTTTCCACCTCAGTTAACCCAATCTAGAAATTTTCCTTCCAGGCATGCCTAGATGTTTGTTGCCATGGCGATTCTAAAGCCCATCAAGATGAATCATCACACCATCCCTTCTGCTCTCATTAATCATTAGAAACAAGTCAGTAGCTCCACCCACTCTGGAAGAGAAGGGATGGGTGTGAGACTAAGTGCCAGGAAATGGAGACCATCTTAGAAGCTGCCTGTCGGGGAGCCTTTTAAGTTTTACCAGCCCCTCCCCTTACTTCCATTTTTTTTCTACAGACACCACAACTTCTCAAAAAGGGCCAGTTCTAACATGCAACTTAAAGTCATCTGACCAGTATACATAGCTGTGACTTTGTAAGAGGCATCTGTACTTCTCCTTGCCCACAAATGCAAGTAGCCTCATAGGACCTTCTCATCCATTATCTTTATTCACAGAGACCTGCCAGTGATCCCTGAGAGCTCTCTCCCTCCAAACCCCCCCCCAAATGTCATGTTCCCTTTTTGCTCATGGGTCATGTCTTCATCAGCCAATCCTCTGCTGGACTAGCAGACACCCTGAGGATAGAGAATGTGTCATCTTTGCTAAGCCCATTACTTCCTACCTAGCACAACCTTGAGGCCAGGGACTGCATTAAAGAGAACTGCCAAATATCTAGGAGAGCTTGCTTGATCATTGGCAAGAGGTCTGGCATATGGCCGAGTGGCTTTACACACTCAGCTGGTTCTGCAAGACAGACTGTTATACCTGGGCTGTTGTAATAGAGCTCACAAGCAGATTGTGGACTTGATAACTTCCCAGGATCACAGCTTTAATCTTTTCTCCTTAAGTGAAAAGTCCTTTCCCAGGACAACACCTTTGAAAATGGGAGAAGGAGGGACAAGGTAGAAAACAAGAATCCACTTCCTGCCACGTGTTCCTACTGTTAGAGTCACTTCTCTCTCTCTCTCTCTCTCTCTCTCTCTCTCTCTCTCTCTCTCTCTCTCTCTCTCACACACACACACACACACACACACACACACACACACACACACACTGACTCTGACTCTGAGCTGGAGCAGCAGAAAAGTTAAACTAAGAAACTAAGAGACCAATTGCATTTAATTCCATATCTAGAAATCAATCAAATCAATATGGCACCATGCTTCCCATTGCTCTTGGACATGCGTGTACAGCTTAACTAAAATTAGAGCTAGGTAGATGGATCAGTTGGTAAGATACCTGCTGTGTAAGCGTGAAGCCCTGAGTTCAAATCCTGAGCATCTGTGTAAACTCCAGGCATGGTGGTGCATACCAAAACCTTTTCACTGTTGACCAAGAAGGTACAGGAGAACCACTACAGTGCTCTGACTGCCAGTCTGGCTATTCAGTGAGCTCTAGAGACCATCTCACTGAACTTCAGGACATTAGTGGAAGGTGTGAGCAGTAGAGATTGTGGTTCAGCAAGAGAACCGATCTTGAAATGTAAGGTGGAGAGTCATTGTGGGAGACACCCAATACCTACTTCTGCCTCCATGTGCACATGTGTGCACATACACACATACCTATATATGTATGTGCATGAGCACCAGGAGACTAAACACACACACACGCACATGCACACGCACACGCGCACACACATACACAGATAAGAATTAAACAAGAATAGAATCATATTGTACAACTTCTCATTTTATCTCAGAAACACTAAGCATAGTTTCTGAGTATCTAGTGCATGCAGATATTTTAGTTTGAGGCCATGCCCTCATCATGGACACTGAGTATGTTTCCAAGGTCTTAACCCTTGCAAAATGAAATCATATGATTAATTTGTATATGTATTAAATTATTTTTCACATCTGGTAACTTCATTTAGAGACATCCCTGTAAGTGAACTTTCTGAGTCAGATGTTGATGTGAATCTTATAGTCAATGCTAAGAACAGCTAGAAGGTTCTAGAAAAAGATTTGGCTGTACAGCGGGGTTATGAACTGCAAGCCATAGTGGGAGTTGTGACCAGTAGACATTGTGGTTCCTTGTTTAGGATGTCCTGGCTGCCGGTCCCCACCATTACTCTCTAGCTCTTTGTGACCTTAGGAGAGTCACTTCAACTCCAAATTTCAGCTTCATGCTTTGTAAAATGAGGTTAACGGTGTCACCTGAGCTGAGGCTGTAGATCCACTTAGTTCTGCCAAGATCGTCTCTTTAAAAAAAAAAGTCCTTTAAAACGCTAGAGGCCCAAGAATTGGAGGTCCTGTTTCAAATAACTTAATCTGAAAAGCATGGTGTGATGTTTGATCTTAATTGTCACCCCTATTGGATCTGGAATCAAGTAAGAGACACACTAGGATCTGTAAGGATGTTTCCAAAAAGGATTGACCGAGCTGACAAAATCCTCCCCTGGTGTGAATGGGACCTCCTAGAGGCAGTCCAGATATAAGAAGGTCCACGAAAGAAACTTGTCTTTGCCTACTTGTTTTAATGCCTTACTTTAGAGTGCATGTACTTTGTTGCTACTGCTGCCACGGTTTGCTGACCACAGAACTGTAGAACCCAGTTTCTTTGTCCTGTGAACTTGGACCAAAGACTTGGGGCTCTCCAGAAATCCTCCTGGCCTTCAGCATTAGTTAGGGACGCCTGAGGCAGCCAGCTTCTTGGATAGAGCAGATACCAGGATCCCAGCCATTGCTGAAGACAGCCATTTTTGGACTACTCAGATGGCACTGTGCAAGGCAATCTAATAAATTCCCATTGCGTAGATATTCCTGTTGTGAGCTGTGGTCCTTTAGAGAACCTTGACTAATGTCCATGGCATTGCTTAAGGGAAGCACGTCGACCAAAAAAGGCTTCAATGCGTGATCAAAATTCTCTCCAAGGTTTCCTCACAGAATCAGTAAACACGCAGGAGAAAAACCAGTCAGGCACATTTTTTAATGGCTGTTATTTCTAGGAGTGTGCATGGGCAAATGCCTGTATTAGATGCTATTTCAAGCAAGCTTCTTAAAGATTCTTTGAAAGGGCAATATGGTAGCCAGATGTGGTAGCTTTGGCCTGGAGTTTCAATATCAAGAAAACCAAAGCAGGAGGATTGCAAGTTTGAGGCCAGCCGGGTTTAGGTAACAAGGCTCTGGCTCAGCAAATCAAACCAATCCAAACCAACCGACCAAATAAATAAAAAGCGGTAAGGTTAGTGGCTATCTGAAGAGCTCAGAAGCATAGAGTAAGTATTGAATACACCAGACAACTGTGGTGATGCTGTGTGGATGCATATTTACTCACCTCTTGGGATAAGACTTCCAGTGACAGCCAGCCGTATCCCAAACAATTGAGATGGAAATGGAGATACTGCGTCCCGGAAAAATGGAACCAAACGACTCAAAAATTGGCCCTAGAGATAATTCACACAGTTTATGAATAAAATTACGTAATGATATGTAAGACTGGAAAAGTAATATCTCTACTTTAATGTATTATTTAGAGTATGTGACTTTAAATATGCATGTGCAACTGAATTGATAAAATGAATTTTCCAAGTCATATTTATTTTATCTACACCCCCAGGAGTTTATAAATCAGCTAGATAAAAAGTTTTATTGAAGGATCTTCTCATTGGCTATGATGGTTTTCCCCATACGGGCAGATTTATGAGTTCCTTAACTCATGATGTTGTGTGAAAATAAAACAGGCGGTTTACACTCTGCTTTGTACTCTGTATACAATACAGCAGATACTCAACTAATGCTAGATCCTTTTATACACAGGAACTGGACAATCGTTGGGAAATAGCAGATGAAAGCCAATGAGGTCCCAGAGGTAGAGACAGTGTGAAGGTACCAGGAGAGAGGGACGGGAATGAAATGGGCTGAGGTGAGCCTAGTTGGTGAGCTACATGCCTAGCATGTATGAGCCCTTGGTCCAACACCCACATAAACCATGCATGGGGAATGCATGCCTACAGCCTCAGTATTCAAAAAGCGGGGACAGAATTCAGGATCATCCTCTGCAGCATAGAAATTTTGATGTCAGCCTGGACTATGTGATACATTGTCTCAAAAAGAAAGAAGAAGAAAACCAAGATATTTTATTTCTCCAGAGCAGGCATAAGTAAGGAATAGAGGCTGAGACTCTGCCCAAGGCTGAGCCTTCCAACGTGTGTGTGTGTGTGTGTGTGTGTGTGTGTGTGTGTGTGTGTGAGTGTGTGTGTGTGTGTGTGTGTGCGCGCGCGCGCTGTGTATGTGTATCAAGCCCTTTATCCCAGAGGCTTCTGCTCACTCCTTCATACCTGGAACCTGACTCCATGGAGCTAATGCACCAAGCTGAAGTTGTCAGGTGGCAACATATGGATCTTTGTGATACAGTCCAGAAAACTGACCTGGGAGGAAAGGAGGGAGGGGGAGAGGAAGGGAGGGAGAGAGGGAAGTAAGGAGAGAGGGAGGAAAAAGGGAGAAAGGGAAGGATGAGGAGAGGGAAGGAGGAAAGGAGGGAGGGAGTCAAAGACAGAGGCAGACAGAGGCAGAGAGAGAGAGAGAAGAGAGAAGGGGACAGGGAGAGGGGGGAAGAAAAGCCCCATCTCCTTGTTAACCTATCTATTTCAACAGAAAAAGAAAATAGCAAGAATGTAATATCATTTTGGGCAGACATCAAGAGCTGTGTTTTCAGGTCACCATCGTTCTTGGCACTGTGAAAATGTCAGCATCCCAGAGCCTGAGGCCTGAGTCCAGTTGTTCAGGTGCACAGTTCAACAGAGAGCTTGTGGAACAGAGCTGGGTTGAACTGAGCTACTCTCAGAAGTTCCTCCAGCCATGCAGAGGAGAACTGACTCCTCCAGGAGAGTGGGCTGACTGCCTTCTCCCACCCTGTATCTCTGCTCCTTGCTTAACTGGACCTTCTGTGTGGCCAGCGGTTTATGTCTGTGTTCCAAGGAGGGCAGGGTTGATCTAAGTCAGTTGTTTGTACAATGTCCAGCCTGGGTAGTATACACACTAACATAATAGAGCCCAGGCATTCCACCTGAATTCAGAGTGGAGTCATCCCTCCTTTGAGAAAATCCTTCCCTTGCAGTCTGACACTTCTGAGGATCACCCAGTGCACTGGCAGGCATTGGCCCATCAACACAGCTTTACCTGCTCTCTGGAAGTTTTACAGACTGACAACAGCTGCCTCCCTCTTCCACCTCTATGCCTGACACCCTTCTCTGCTTGATATCTGATGCATATTCTAGTTACCACATGGAACAAAAGCACTCTTCCCTATGGTGTTGGTGCCTTGAGGACAGTCTTTGCTTCCCTCTCTGGCTTAGGGTACCAACCATAGTGTCTGAGAAATGATTTCAAACACATTTGCCTAGTGTACTTTGTCTTTGGTCAAGTAATTTAGTTACTTACAGCTCATTAAATTGAGGCCATGTACAGCATGTGTGTGTGTGTGTGTGTGTGTGTGTGTGTGTGTGTGTGTGTGCATGTTAATGCTTGTATATATGTTTATGTTTGTGGGTGTGTATAGATGTGCCTTCACAGTTGCTTTGAACCAGCACTTCTTGGACCTGTGCTAGTTCTCAAAAAGTATTCCCCTGTGGCTAGAAAATTAGGGTTCATATTTACTTATGATAAGACATTTCACCCTGATAAATTGCTTTGCCTCCTGAACAGTCTTGCATAGGTGACTTAACAAAAATCACATATTGATGAAGCTTTCTCTGGAGCTTTGTGCCTTACCCTAGAACCACCTGAGTCTTTGGGGAGCCCTCCTAATTGCAGATCAAGTAGCCCTGGTGCCATTGGCTCTATGGATAAGGCGCTAGGTCTAAAGTCTTGCCAAGGATGTCTCTAGCTTCCTTTTATCTACGACTCTGAGTTGCTATGGCAACCATGAGAATAGGTATTAGTTTGCTCAGGCTGCCATAGCGAAGCACCTCAGACTGGGAGGCTTAGAAAGCAGAAATGTCCTTTCTCACCATGCCAGATACCGGAATTCTGAGGTCAAGGGATCAGTACGGTTGGCTCCTTCTGAGATTTCCTTCTATGGCTGGTAGGTGGTTGTAAGTGGTCCTCCTGTTCGTCTGTCTCAAATTCCTCTTTTTATAGACTTCAGTCCTATTGCATTAGAGCCCCTCCAGTGACTTTATTTTTATTTAATTACCTCTTCAGAGGCTCCATCTCCCAAGACAACCGTACTTTCAAGTACCAGGCATTAGGACTTTAACATGTCAGTTTTCAGGGTCCAGAATTCTACTCATCCCAGAGCTCAGGAAGCTGCTGTTTTATGTTGTGTCTCTTTTGTTGAAAATAGAATTTTTCCTCACATGTCATAAACTGATAGTGGCTTCCCCTCTATCAAGTCCTCCCAGTTCCCTCCCACCTTCCCTCCCATCTGGACCCCACTTCCTTTCTGTCTCTCCTTAGAAAACAAATGGGCTTCTGAGGGATAGTAATAAAATAAAATATTATAAGATAAAACAAAAACTAATACGTCAGAACATATATATGTATTTTACTTTATCTTCTATAATATATTTAACTATATTATATTATATATTAGATTAGATAATTTAAGTTATATGTTACATGTTATATTATATAGATATTTATTTATATATTTCGTATACATATCATATATATTTCATATATATGTATCATATATATGTATCATATATATATGCAAAAGAGCTTAAGAGACAGCACAAGAATTAGATACTCACACAGAGAATCCCACAAAAACACAAAACTGGATGTTGTTATATACACAGAGACCTGGTGCAGACCCATGAAGGCCCTGTGTGTGCTACCTCAGTTTCTGAGTTCATGTGAGCTTTGCTCACATTGATTTAAAGGACCTTGTTCTCCTGGATTTCCTCCAAGCCTCCTGGCTCCTACGCTCTTTTCCTGAGCCCTGAGGACAGAATTTGATAGAGACATTTAGGGCTGAGTGTTCCAAGGACTCTCACTCTCTGCATGTTTGTGGGTCTCTGTGTTTCTTCCCATGTGCTGCAAGAGGAAGCTTCTCTGATGATGACTGTGCTCTTGTTTGCTTGTTTGCTTGCTTGCTTATTTATTTAATGCCAGAATTCTGAGACTACATGTTCTTCCTGGATGTACATCCTGTGCATTATAGGTATGGACTCATTTTTTTCCACTTGAGGAAAAACATCCCTTGAGGTACACATTATCACCGTTTTGCTGATGGGAAGACTGAAATAGGTGAAAGGCCACCTGACCATGCCTCAGAGATGCTCCTTTACAGATGAACCCAGGGACCTGTCTCCAGAAGCGATGCCTTTTCTCTGTGCTGACCTGCAGCTGGGACTCAGCCAACTGTCCTTTACCACTGCTCTTGTCTCTGGAACATGAGTTCATAAATCCTGCTCAAGTTCAGGCTCTAATTGTGTAACATTTGTGAAAAAAACCTTCTGATTGGATAGGTGTTAGGTTGCCAGGGCCTCCCGTCTGACAGCAGGGATGCCGGGAAGGATGCCTATGTGCAGATTCTGTACACAGGATTATCTGCACTCAGAAGATCCAGGCTTACCCAATAAAACTGTGCGTCTGCAAAGACTGTGTTTATCTAGAGATGGATAAAGAGAAATAGAGACTCCATCTTCTCTTCCTTGGGGTGATAGACAGTGATTCCAGGTAGATATTCATGTTCACTAATACTAAAGGGAGTGCTGTATTATGGAAGAAAGAATGTAGGTTTTGGAATCTCTCGCATTCACTCATAAGTGCCGCTTTGCTGGGTGATTTTTCTTTGTTGACTGTTATATGGAGTATGAGTGTAAGAAGATGTCCCTACTGAGGTGGGTGGAGGCCAGAGACCTAAATCAAATGTCTTCAACAATCACTGTTTACCTTATTCTTTGAGACAATCTCTCTCACAGAATCTAGAGCTCACAGCTTTGGCTAGATTGACTGGCCAGTGAGCCCCTGGGCTCTGCTCATCTTCCGCCCCACCCCTCTCTAGTTGTTGGGGTTATATACATGTGGTACGATGCCTGGATTTTTATGCGTATTCTAGTTTCATTTATGTTTCTACAATTAAAAATACCCTAACAGAAAGCAAACTGGGGAAGGAAAAGGTTATTTGGTTTACAGCTCCACATTACAGTTCATTCTTGTGGGAAAGACAAAGCAGGAGCTTAAAGTATCACATCCATAGTCAAGGGCAGAAAGATAACATATGTATGGATCTTTGCTTGTTCTCAGCTGGCTTTCTCCTCCCTTGTATAGTTTAAGACAGTCCGTATAGACATGTCCACACACTAACCCGATCTAAATAATTCCTCATAAGAACTCTCTTCCCAGTGATTTGGGGTTGTGTCAAGTTGACAGATAAAGTAAACCAGCACAATATAGAAGTTGGCTATCAAGCTCAGATTCTTAAACTGGCATGGCAGGCACCTCACCCACTTAGCCATCTCCCTATCCCTCTGATTAATCTTTAGGATATAATTGCTCCATCTGAAAAAAAAAGTGGCATATGCTGTTTCTTTACAAGGTCATTACAAGATTACACATTATATAAATTGCCTTAGGATACTGTTTTGTTTTATTTTATCTTAAAATCATGTTAGGCTTCATTGTAATAGCAAGTAATTCTTGATCTTGGCTGTATAATTATTAACATCTTGTGTCATAAGTGAGGAGCCCATGGCTCCTCACTCTGATAGAAAAGCCATTGTCTCAAGCACAGCTATATACATGACAAAGAGCAACTTAATAGAGGGAGGGCTTATCTTGGCTTACAGTTCATAGGGATACAGTCCATCATAGTGGGGAAGGTATGGTGGCAGGTGGGGCGGGTCTTGTTGTGTTTACAGTCAAGAAGCAGAGAAGGAGGAATGTTAGCATCTTTCTCCTGTCTACTTTTCACCCAACCTATAGAATAATACCATCACCCACACTTAGGGTGGGTCTTCCTTTTTCAGTTAAGCCTTTCTAGACACACACTCATGCACATGCGCACACACACAGACACACAGGCACACACACATACTGAGATATCTATTTCCATGGTGATTCTCAATCCATTCAAGTTGAAAATGAAGGTTAACCATTAGATATATCACATAGTTATATTACTTTTTGAGTGACTCCTGTGATGCTTTCTGTAGTGGCTGCATCATTCTCCCATTTGCTGGCTGTATTATCTTATCCCTTTGAGTTTTATCTCTTTGCCCACCCTGTCTAGGAAGAGCTGGGGAGTACTCGTGGTCCTGCTTCACATTATTTGTGCAAAAGACAGAGTCTCTCTCGTGTTCCATTGATCATGGCTTAATTTGGCATTTATTGCTCCCTCCTCCTTGTTTTACTTTGTAATTTTCTCCAGAGGTCGTGGCTAGAGGCATGGGTTATACTTTAAATCCTTAAAAAGAACACGGGAATGCAGAAGTTATCCTTTAGATGCCTTTATTGGACTTTTGTCATTTTTTATTACCACTAATATACTACTTATACCTACAGGCTATCTATCACTGAACTTCTCCATGATCCTTAGCAATGCCACGTAAGGAATGTCTGCAAGATCTAATATAGAGATTCAGTCCCATAGAGAATTACAAGAATAAAATTAATTTGAGGAATTCTTTTAATTTCACTTAGCATCTGACTTGTAGGTGTGCCAGGTGTTTCTGACTTCATGCTATTACGGTAAAAGGAACACTAGGGGAAGGTTAGAGCCTAATTTTTAGACATTTACCCACCCCTCTCCACCCTCTATGAGACACTGGATTTCAACAAATATCTTATCCTTAGAATTTGTATTTATGTTCCCACGAGTGTTTATCCTTTAACTTTTGAAATGGGGACCTTTTCTACCCCTCTTGACTCTCAAGTGTGAAAAGGTTCTGTGTACTTAGCCTGTAGCACCAGAATCAGATACTTTGAGAATTGGGTGTAGAGATAACAGCAGTAATTTCTTCCTTAATGTCTTAGTTACAGTTTCTATTGCTGCAACAAAACACCATGGCCAAAAAGCAATTTGGGGAGGAAAGAGTTTATTCAGCTAGATCATAGTTCATCACTGGAGGAAGTTAGGACTCAAGCAGAGCTGGAACCAGGAGACAGGAGTTGATGCAGAGGCCATGGAGAGTGCTGCTTACTGGCTTGCTTCCCATGCTGTACTCTGCCTGCTTTCTTGTAGAACCCAGGATCACCAGTCCAGGGATGGCCCCACCCACAATGGGCTGGGGCTTCCTCCATTGGTCAGTAGTTAATAAAATGCTTTATAGCTAGATATCATGGAGGCATTTTGTCAACAGAGGTTCCTTTCTCTCTGATGATTCTAACTTGTGTCAACTCAACACACGAAACCATCCAGTATACTTAATTTTTATAGCCATTGTGTTTTCTTAGTTTTCAATGTTGTCTAAGCAAATAGCAAAAGTTCAGGGACCTAGCATTCCAAGCATGGCAGCCCCATGTGACCAATGCTTAGGGAAACAAAAGACACCCTAAGGATGAAATGTTCTACCACTGCCAAATTCCTGTAACTTTAGCAATTTGCCATTGCCCCTTTGTCATTGCCAAATACCTAACAGAAATGTTTTATTTGAGCTCAGGAAGTTAGACTCCATTGGACCAGAGAAAGGCATCATATAAGGCTTAAAACACCATTGTGATGGTATGTATATGTTTGGCCCAGGAAGTGGCTCTATTAGGAGGTGTGGCCTTGTTGGAGTAGTGTGTCGTTGTGGGTGTGGGCTTTAATACCCTTGTCCTAGCTGCCTAGAAGCCAGTCTTCTCCTAACTGTCTTCAGATAAAGATGTAGAACTCTCAGCTCTTCCAGGCCCATCTGCCTGGATACTGCCATGCTCCTGCCTTGATGATAATGCACTGAGCCTCTGAATCTGTAAGTCAGCCATAGTTGAATCTTGTCATTATAAGAGTTGCCTTGGTCATGGTGTCTGTTCATAGCAATAAAACCTTAACTAGGACAACTATGATGGGAGTGTATGATAAAGTCTTCTTGTTATGGCACACAACAGGAAGAAGAAAGCTTAGGCAGGAAGGGAAGTCAGTTGACCTACAACCTTAAAACACTAGTCCTAGCACCCTACTTCCGCAATTCAAGATCCATGTCCAAAGGTTTTCACAATGCCCCCAGAGAGCCCCACCAGATGAGGCTCATGGGTTCAAACACAGGAGCCCATGCAGGACACTTTACATCTAAACCATAATACCTCCCAATGGTAGTATTTACATGGAAAGTTCTGTTTTTCTTAGGGTTTCTATTGAAGAGACACAGCAACTACAATAATTCTTATAAAGGAAAACATTGAACTGGGGCTGGCTTACAGGTTCAGAGTTTTAGTCCATTATCACCAAGGCAGAAAGCATGACAACGTGCAGGCAGACGTGGTGCTAGAAAAGAGCCTAGAGTTCTCCATCTACATCTCTGGATTGACAGGCATCAGGAAGAGAGAGTGATACTGGACATGGCTTGAGCTTCTGAATCCTCAAATACCATCCCCAATGACACACCTCCTCCAGTCAGGCCACACTTCCTAATAGTGACACTTCCTATGAGCCTATGGAGGCCATTTTCATTCACACCACCATAAGGAACTATGCTGGTGGGTAGGAATTCTGAGAAGGAAAAGTGCAGTATCTTTTGATGGGATAATTGTTCCACCTACCTTCATAGCTTAAGGTGAGCTGGCCTCCCTAGGGTAGTCCCTTGGCTAGGACATTGACTTGGCCCAATTGGGATATTAGATGTCTACTACGGACAGATTCTAGTCTCTTGACCAGAAGTTTTACAGTAATGGACCTTTATTGTTGCTCTAACAGTATCTCTGTTCAGTACTCATTTAGCTCTTTTTGTTTTTTTTTTTTTTTAAGGGACTTACAACCCTCTCTCATAGGTGGTAGAAGGGGATTACAATCACTATGAAATTCTGTATTGGCTAATAAAGTAACTTGAGTGTCAATTAGCAATTGTGAAGACACCTATCTCAACCTCCCAATGAATTTAAATCATGTACAGATTTCCAAAAACTGAAGATTTGGGGCTTGTTTGTTTTGTTCATTTTTGTTGTTGTTATTTTGCTACCAGGATCTTGCTTTGACCTTCCATCAGCTTCCTAGTTCTTTTGTGTCCATTAAGAGAGTTCAGGCATGTCACACAGAGAACACTATAGACAAATACATAGGATTTATCCCAGGGAAATGTGTTGACACTCTCAAGAGTGAGAATGGGCAATGACCAAGGACCAGTACAGAGAACACTCTCAGGGAATGATAGTGGACAGTAGCCAGGGAGGATGTTATATAGAGTACATGCTTGGGGAGTGAAAATGGACAAGGGACGAACAGACCATGGTGTAGAGCACATTATCAAGGGATGGGAATGGACAACAGCCATGCAGACCATTATGGAACTCGTGAGAAATGAGAATGGATGCTAGCCTAAGGCACCTTGTATAGAGCACATTATCAAGGGAGGAGAGTGGACAATAGTCAAAAGGGTCTATTTCTCAACTAAGTTTTATAATATATTGTATTGTATGTGTACTTGTGCAATTATGTGTGGAGGCCAGAGGTAAACCTCAGGCATTGTTCCATATGTTCACCTTGCTTTTCGAGACTGAGTCTCATTGGCCTGGAACTCACTGATCAGGTTAGGCTGCCTGGCTGCTGTCTCTGCTGTCCCAGATCTGGGATTCTAACTGTATTCCACCACACGGAACTCTTTTGCTGAGCTGCATCCTCCGTTCCTATACTATTTCTTAAACTCCCTAGTCCAGATTCCTTAGGACTGTTTTCATGTCTAGGTGATTGATAGGATCATTTTGATTAACCCTTGAGAGAGGGGGAAACGTATGTTTTTATTTTTTCCTAGAAAACCTCTGGCTGGATGGTAATCTTATGATCTTTTGGGTTATTCACAATGTCCTGTCTCTACCTGAGGCAGAAATACAGGTCAGACTGCATTCTTCTTCACAATAATCAAAACCCTTCTGTTTCAGTCCCAGGTCTTACAGGCTACTGATTGTGAGAAAGTACCCCAGCCTCAGTGACTTTCCAGCCTTGACTATCAGGTCAAGGCACAGTCTCCCTGTGGTATCCAGGCTGGTCTTGAGTTAGTGGGTTGGAGTAAAGCTCCCACCTTGTCTTCTCGGGTAACTGAGGCTAGGCTGTGCACTGTCATGTGTGGTCTAGAAGTCTTTGATTCCACGCCAAGATTTAAAAAGAAACTTTTGATGAAATATGTCTCATACCAAAGGGAAAATCTTAATTATTGAATAATTAGCTTTATCAGGATCTAAGGTTGTCAGGGGGTGGGGGTAGACTGACTTTAGCAGGAAGATTCTAGGAGCTACTTCAGATAGTTCTGAAACCTTGCTGAAGTCCTGTCAGGAGAGAAGATATTCTAAAGAGAGACACTTGTCCCCTCCAGCCAACTATCTGGCTTTTCACACCTAAGTTTAACATGCTTGCAGGTCTTAAAAAAAAAAAAAACAAACAAGGAAAACCAAAACAAGAGAAAAGTTTCAACTCTCTACCTGTCAAAGGAATGAGCCTGAGGATGCAGAAGTCTGATCCATCAGTGGGAATCTCACACCTCACAACTCCAGTTTTTTCAATAGGACATTAGTAAAACAGAACAGAGGGAAGATTTGCCTCACAGGTAAATCTGTATATTTTATAGCTTTATTTGTCTCAAGGCTTTCTACAGACTCAACGTGGCCACAGCTACCATAGAGAAGGAATCAGAATTATTTTGTCCCCATTCAGCAAAACTACATATGACTCTGCTTCCCTTTACCAAATTCTATTTCTATGGCATACAGAGAAACTGAGGCAGCAAGTGTTTGGACCTAACTACCAGGTCAAAGTTCCAGCCACTGTGCCATTGCTACTGTGGTTTGTTTTGTTTTTTGTTTTATTTCCCAGAAAGAGCTTGGGTCAAAGCTGGTTTTTGCTTGGCCTTCACTATGTTCCCTTTCTTCTGTGAGTGGGGACCAAGTAGCTATTTTACAAATATGGAGACTTGAGATGAAATGTCACATTAGCTGGGATGCATTATTATGTTGTTTCATGGGTCATTTTTTAGTATGGGTTATTTTATGAAACTGTGTGACCATGTAGCTTGAAAGCACTGAATTTCGGTGGGAGATGCCCGGCTCCCATTACAGCTGCCAAGAGGTACGGAGGCTGAATTAATAGCTGATGAACAGAGGCAACTGCTGTCTTTGCAAAACTTGGGGCCATTAAGAGGATCAATCAGTAGGGGGTGGTGTAATCCACCAACATGGGCATTTTCCATACAGTTCTCTTGCTGCATTTCAATGCAAATGGTCCAGGATTTTTTTTTCAAGTGCATTAAAGAGGAGAGAATCCCAGCAGGGGTTTAATAAATGATCTTTTTTTCCTTCGTGCTCCCCCTACCCCCACCCCTTGACTTTTTATTCTTGCAACAAGCTTCATAGTTTGGAAATCATTTTTTGAAGTCAGTGTTGTGAATATTAAGTAGGGAAGGGAAAGAGGCCAAGCTGTTACCTTGTAATAAAAATCAGACACAAGCCCTTTCCCACTGCCTGCATAGACACCGAAACAGTTTTGGGAACAGGCCTTTCATTCTCATTCAGTGAGCAATATTTAATGGTAATAGTTAAACCTTGAGCAGGTCGTAGTGAGATTATAACCTCTATGCCTTTGTGACAGACTCCTGTTCTCTAGGGCATAAACTTGAACCTTCTACAGGAGACCAAAGATGTCTTGTTGCCACCGAATTAAACTAAACACGCTACTGTTGCCCATAACAACAGTTGCTAGGCGACCTTTGCCAGCATGTGGAAGGGCGGGTAAGATTGTGGATCATGGCTCTATTTATCATCACAGGCCAGCAGTCTTGCTGAGAGAAGGACCTGACACACACATGACAGAAATGTCACATGCACACTAGAAGAGGGACATGGGCTGAGAAATCTTCAATAGTTGTCACACCTCTGCCTGTGTGACTCCTTGACTGACTTTCACTGTAGACATAGAGCTGTATGCTGGTGCTAGATTTAGAATGTGTCCATCCCACCTCTTCTAGGGAAGGCCAGGAGGAAAGAGAAGAGCACAGGGGAGAAATAATGAAAATGTCATTCCTGTGTCAGCGGTGGGACTGCGGCACTAGCAACAACTGACATCACTCCACACGCAAACAACACTCACCCCAAATAGGCACTAGTTTGGAATATCAGTTAGTCAGGTGTGGTGGCACTTGTGAGGTAATCCCAGCACTCAAGGGACTGAGGCAGAAGAACTACTACTGTGAGTTGTCAGCCAGCCTGGGATACACATAAGGACCCTGCCTCAGACCATCTGATATAATCTAGATTAAAGTTCATGGTATGGTTCCATTTCTGAAGTATGCCACTGTAGTTTGTTTACTGTTTGGGGTATGTATGGGATTATGTGGGGGGAACTTTACATGTCTATGAGAGGGAGGACATGCATAAGTGCGCATGTCCATGTGTAGGCCAGGGGGCAACCTCTAGAGTCATTCCTTAAAAACCAACCTTGTTCTTTGAAGTATTGTCTCTCATTGGCCTGATGCTCACCCAGTAGACTAGGCTTTCTGGCCAACAAGCCCCAGGAGTCCCCCCACCCCCATCTCCTTTCCCCAGCACTGGGGTTATTAATGTGTGCTACCACACCTAGATTTTAGGGCAATTAACTTTTTAAAAGATGTATCATCTCAGCAAAGTGCCCCCATTGTTCATTGAGCCAATTGGCTGAACATCATTGGAACCTAAGCAGGTGTTTCCAAAAGTCAAGCCACTATTTGAGCGGAGCACCTGCTCACTGGCTTCCCCTCCCCCCGACCCCATTCTCTCTTACCTGGGCCAGAACATGAAGTCTCAGCAGCTGGGCTGAGATCCACACAGTGTAAGAATTTAGACTGGAGCTGGATTGAAACTCACCTTGATTCCACCACCCTATTTTTGCACGGCCTAAAGGAACCGTCCTCAAAATGCCCTTTTAAAAAACAATTATATCCAGCCACATTTAACTAGAGCAAATTAAGACATTCACAAGTATATTAATCCATGCAGAGTCACACAATGTACACAGCGGCTCTGTTTCAGACCTTCCTACTCCTGAAGGATCCTGCTCATCACCACAAAAGAACAGAAAAGGAAGGTGTCTTTAAGGTATTCTGTATGAAAGTGCCATTGATTAAAACACCAGCAGCTTTGGGGTGAAATGTCAGACCCACCTTCTGCATTCTGCATTCTCAATATTAGAATCACACAGAGACGATACTTTTACAGGTTGCAAGGAAGGAAGAATAGAAATAAATCAGCAGGGGAAAGAGAACATCTTCCTGTAAAAACAAATGGGAGAAAGAAAACAGCCACGTAAAGGGATCTTTAGAGAAATACTGGGTCCGGGTATGAAATTATTTTCTGAAGGAAGAAATAAAATGACTGATGATGCAATTAGTTGGCAGAACAGCACAGTGGTTAGTCCCTGGCTCTGGGATCACGTCTGAGCTCACCTGTAGTTTCTCCTGCATATTACTGAGCCACATCAGGACAGGTATTTCATCTAGAAAGGCCTCTGCTTCTCCTGTAAATGTGGGGCATAATTATTTTTAGTTCCCTGGCAGAGTGAGTGTGAGAATCAGCTGACTGAGAAAAGAAGGGGCTTTGCAGTGTGCTTGGCACAAGGGAGCTGGCAGCAGACGCTGGTGTGGTATAGCTGGTATCTCATTGTTACTGTTAAATGGCAAGAAAATTTTTGGGCACAACTCCAGGAGGGAACAACGGAGTGGACTTGACCATGAGAGCAGCCACTGCTGCCAATTGTAGGTGGGGGACATTGTGTAGAGGTCGGATTAAGAGCTGCATCAGCAGGGAAGACCTATTCCAGGACCCTGGGATGTCATGGATGGAACTGGGTGCAACTGCTACTACAAGCCAGTTAGAAACCAGGGCTGTGTCACTTTGCCTCTAGAGAATGTCAGAGGATGACCTCAGTTAGCAGCAGCAGCAGGCTCAGTACTCAATGTTTCAGCTGACCCAGAATAAACTATGGAATCCCAGAAGGGACATAAAGTGGTCAACATAATGAATAGCACTTGACTCCCTCTTGGGAGTTCCTCACATTATCCCATTAGGTTGCGGCAACTGTCAAACAGCACATACAGGCCATAAGCCTGCAGTCCTTCCCCCTCCTCCTCTCTCCACTCATCCTACCCCATCCTCCTCCTATTCCTCCTCCTCGTCCTCTTCCTCTTCTTCTCTCTCTCTCTCTCTCTCTCTCTCTCTCTCTCTCTCTCTCTCTCTCTCTATCAATCCTCCTCTTCTCTTTTTATGTCTAACAAAGAGGAAAGCTACTGCTGAAAGCATGTGACTGATTCCTGGTGAAGCGGGTCAGCCCAAGAAGTATAGGAGACATGACCTAGTATGTGACTTCTGACTCCCAAATGCCACATTTCTGAATTGTGACTTGCTGTGCTGACACAGGCTCTGCCTCAGGTCACTCTCTCTTTGGTGAGCTTCAGAACAACTGTGAGACTGCACCCCTTGGTTTTTCTTTTTTCTTTTTCTTTTCTTTTTTTTTTTTTTTTTTTTTTTTTTTGGTTTTTCGAGACAGGGTTTCTCTGTGTAGCCCTGGCTGTCCTGGAGCTCACTCTGTAGACCAGGCTAGCCTCGAACTCAGAAATCCACCTGCCTCTGCCTCCCAAGTGCTGGGATTAAAGGCGTGCGCCACCACCGCCTGGCTGACTGCACCCCTTGGATGCCCAGAAGCTCACTCACCTGTACAGTACCTTGGTGTTTTCTGAGTTTCTCCAAGCCCACTAATTCTAAATCAGGAATTGATTCTTGAGAACTGTTTTCAACCCAATGGGATACAAACTAGGAGACTGCACAGCTCCCCTATTCCAAAAGAGGCAGTTTTGAGACACATTCTACAAGGCTCCTTAGGGATCCCCAGGGACCCTGATTCCCTCCTGTCCTGTCTCAGTGTGAAGCTGATAACTTTATGTACTGGTGTTCCTTCTTCCCTGCCCCCCTTCACCTTCCCTCCATCAAGTCCTGAGATTTCCTCATGAATCGAATATTCATACTCTGCCCTGAAGGGGTCCCAGACTAAGACAGTTTTTTGAATCCTCAGCAAAGATGGTCTTATCTGTTCTTTGCACAGATGTAGGCTAAGACCCAAAGCCCAAGTTCACAAATGAGGGAGATGAATTTTTCTCAAAACATCCATTGTCCTTACACTGAAGTCTTTTTTCATTCTGATGTTGCCTGATGGATTGATTGTCCATTTATTTCTTGGCTGACAATTTATTTCTTGGCTTCTGAAACAATTGCTGACTTAGGAGACTCTTCCATGCATTCAGAATGGCAGGCTCCTGTTGCCCAGGGTGGACTGAACACATGTTTGTGACTGAGACCTTGCCAATTGGATGTCCCTGCCTGGACTTCAGCATTGCCACAAACACACACCATGTAGTAGTTAGAGAGTAAAAGGGGCCATGCAAGGTTTAATGAGAGTGTTAATTGTTCAATGCTGTGGGCCGGCATCCCATTGCAACCTGAATCTCACTCAACCCGTGACTGTTATACTCTAGTGTCCTTCTCATTGCAGTAACCCTCACAGAACTTTCCAGCAACACTTCTTCTGCTTGAATCAGCCAGAATCACTTTCTTTGCATCACAACCAAACACCTTTATCCATGCTGCTAAAAGACCAAGCCAATAGTTTGTGACAGAGGCATTATACTTGGGAAAAGATGTCTCTCTTAAGGATCTGGGTGAGGTTGGAATGGTTTTGTTCTTTGTACTTTATTGCTTCAGATTGAAGGCTTAGACACCAAGAAAACCATCCCTTGCAGAAAGTCTTCAAGAAAGGGAATGAAAGGCTCAGAGGGATGCCATGGAGGAGGACCAGCATGGAGGAGGCTAGAGGAAGCCTGCCTGTTTATAATCTTCCTGAAGAATCCTTGTTATAGGAACTGGTAGAGCCTTTTATCTTGGGAAGTTACCCCTCCTACCTCTTTTATTTGATCATTTGTTTATATATCCATTTATTTCAATGCTAAGAGAGAGGCTAGTGCCTCATGCACAGTGAACATATAGTCTAATGTACTACATTGCTAGCCCTTAAAGAGGCATTTTGTTTGTTTGTTTGTTTGTAAAGTGATGGAAATTCAACCCAAGGGTGTGTGCATGCTAGGCAGATGCTGTAACACTCATCTATGTTCCTAGTATTCTTGCATCCCTAAATGTCAAAGGTTGGAGTTTTATGTGTATCTACATGCACATTTGTGTGAGTACACCTGTATGTATGTGCATATGAGGCCAGAGGACAGCCTTAGACATTGTTCCTCGAATGCCATTCATCTTGGATTTGTTTGAAACATAGTCTCTCAATGATTTGAAGTTTGTCAGGTAGGCTTGGCTTGTTGGCCAGCAAGCTCCCCGAGAGTCACTTGTCTTTGCTTTCCATGCTCTGGAATTTCCTGTATGTGCCTGTGGATTTTGGGAGTTGAACTCAGGTTCTCATGATTTCGTGAAAAACCTTTACCACTGAGCTATCTCTTCATTCCCCTCAAAGAGTGGAATCTTAGAAAACTCATAGGCAAATATTTGGAATAGGGATTATGGTATGTATTTATTCCCTGTATTTGAAACTCATGGCAGCTCAACTCTAATGACTTCCTTTGCCTGCCAGATGGCAAAATGAGCAAGTATTCCCAAAGACAGAAGATAGTCTGCTGTAGTGTGAGACTCTCAAATCCTTCCTTTGAATGCTGCCACTGCACAGCTGTCTGGAGCTGACTGGAGAGACCTTGGTAGAAGGCTCAACAATAGAACATGTGGCCATGGCTGCTCCTATAATACCCATGTTAACAGGCATAATGCTCAGTAACAACACCCCACTGGAAAACTGGACTTGACTGACATTGATAGGAAGTTGTATTACAGATCACAGAAGGACAGATATAGAGAGATAGATATCTTTATGGTTATTTTTACTCAAAAATTTATATATGAATAATCATAAAACTCTTTGTAGCAATTCAGAGGTGTTATGGAAAGGATAAAAGGGGTGTGGCCCTGACAAGAGACAGGATAGGTTACCCTTCCCCAGTGATTCAGCACAGACTGAGAAGATCTGGATTTCAGCACAAGCTATGGATGTAATAATCACTGATTCAGAAGTGAGCTGGACATGGTGACATACATCTGTAATCCCAGTACTCAACCAGCCTGGACTACATAGATTCTTTTGTTTTGTTTTGAAGGAATGAGAAGACAAGTGTCTCTTCTATCTCTGTCATGTATTTATGTAGCAGCAAAGTAGACACAATAGTTAGGAAAATTCAATGGATATTAATGCCTTAAAGTCTGTGCTTTGAGCCATTTTTTCTTTGTGACTCTGTGGATCCTTATAGGAGTGACTGATTTAATGGAGAGCCATGGAGTTGTTGTTGGATGTAGGTCTAGGAAGGATGAGTGAGAAGAAACTGAATGTTCAGTGTAGATACTTCCCAGTTGCTCCTGACTTAGAGTCACAGCCATCTTAAAAAGAAAGAGTTGGTTTTATCAGGAAGCTTATGCAGGACTCTCAGGTTCTATTTCCAAAACTTAGAACATATCTGAATACATGTGGCCCATATTATAAAATCACAAGACCTACCTTGATATTATATATGCTTTTAGAATTCCAACTCATTTTAGGGCAACAACTCAGAGCACCCCTGTATTGGGTGTGTTGGTTACTGATTGTGAAAGACTCCCCCAGGCCTAACATTATTGACTCGGAATCCTTGGGAAGCATCCAGTAGACACAGGGAAAAGCAAGTTGCAGATAAGAACTTCGGGCGATGTTTTGAGTTGTGTTGTGGGCCACCTCGTGTCCACAGATGCAGCATCACTAGAAACCGACACCACCTGATCTGGTGCAGGGTGCATAGCCCTGGACATTTCCCTCTCCTTTCCGGGGAAACAGGGAATCACTATCAATATCTTCAGAATTGTGATGTCAAGCATGCAGTCATGGACCATGCATTTCAGTTATCTGCTTTCCTGCTGCTGAGCACAGGAAGAACACATGGTCTGGGCCAGCTAGGGAGAAACATCTCATTTCTTATCCATCAGCTAAGCAGACGTTTCCTAGCCCCCTTTATCTCCATACAGCATCCAAGCAAAGATTTGTGGGTTGTCATCAGTGGCAAAACACTGCCCCATTAGAATCTCTTCCCTCTGTCACTTAGATGTATGGTTGTATTATGACTTTGAAAAACACCTCTCTGGTCTTCTAAATATCAGGTTAAAACCATGAAGGCCAGAGGCTGCGGAGAATCTCAGTGGGAAACGTACTTGTTGTACAAGCATGAGAACTTGAATTTAGAGCCCCAGAATCCTATTTAAAAAATCAGGCCTACCAGAATACATCTTTAAACCCAGAACTAGGGATGCAGAGGCAGATAGATTCTTGAAGCTGATTGGCCAGCCAATCTAGCTAGATCAGCAAGCTCCAGGTTCAGCAAGAGACTGATGAAAAAAATTAAGGTGGAAAGTAGCTGAAGAAGACATCCAGGATCACCGTCTGGTCCTCACGTGTGTGTGTGTGTGTGTGTGTGTGTGTCCATTGCACATGAACATAGATACGCATGCGCACACACATAAAAGCTGAAGCAGCCTCTGGATGTGACGTCAGTACGCACGTCACAGAACTGAGCTTCTGATCTTCTGCCTGTGCTAACAGCGTTCTTTTGCAGAGATCCAAAAGCAGTTAGCCTTTCAGTTTACCAGCTTATATTCGCCTCCACTCGGTCCCTATTCTTTTGGGTTTGCAAGCATCAAACACTGAAACAGCAAACATTTAATGTCTGCTTATGCTGTCCCAGGTATCTCTAGAGCATTGCCTGTTGCCCACAATAATCCTGTGGTGTACATACTATTCCCATTTAGAGACAAGGATGCCGAGTCTCGAAAGGGTTTAGAAAGTGCCCATGAATTGTGCTACTGGTTAGTTCCAGGGACACATTGGGATACAGACCTGTCTACTCATAAATTTACATTTGGATTTAGGGTTGTGGCTTGGGTGGTGAGCGCTGCCTAGTATGTTTAAAGGCCTGGGCTCAACAATGTAGATGAAATAATAAAGACTATTTTTTTTCCTACTCTTCAACCCTGTTTGTAAAACAAAAGTTATTGCATGGACTTAGGGGAACCTGTGAGATTTCTTAGGAGTAGAAATCATGACAGCTGGTACAGAAGCAAGTGATAATAACAGTTGCTACTATGAGGCACCTGCTGGGTGCCAGCGCTACGGCGTGGTCTATTTTTGTGACACTCATATTAATTTTGTGATATAAAGACTTTTTGTTCCCATTTTATAGGTGGGGAAGCTGAGGCCTACAGCAGCTAAGGAAATTTGCTGATGACACACAGCTAATAATGAACAAAGGCAACCTTCTTTCCATTTTGGTGGCATCCAGTGTCCACATCTTAACCATCCATCCCCTCAGTGGTGACAACCAATAAAAGCTTCCCTAAACTCAATGTCTTTGAGCCATAATGCCTGGAAGTCTGCCATAATAGAGAACCTGTACAGTGGGTGAGGAGGTGCAACAAACACCATGAAGTGTACACACACACACACACACACACACACACCCCTCACAATTAAATCAGCTCGCCTCTGTGGGTATGGACAAAATGAAGCAAATTGGATTTTTACATCAATTCTCAGAGGGCATGAACTCAATGTTTAGAGTTCAGAGGACAATTCCAGTTTTGATGTGGGGCAGAATGACCCCACAGAGTGAGCATGGGCTGGCTAGACTGTGAAAGCTTTGAGCTGTGTTTCAGTATAGAGACTCCAGGGAGTCAAGTTTCTTTCTATGTTTTATATAGAATTGATTGACTTTAAAGTACTTGGTTTTTTTTTTTAACTAAAAGGTGTGTGTGTGTGTGTGTGTGTGTGCCGTGTGCATGCATGCCTGTGTGTGATTTATTAGGACAGTTTGAAAAATAAAAGGAAAACAGCAGAGGGTCTAAGGGTGTAGCTCTGTGGTAGAGTTTGTCTTGCACCTATGAGGCCCTTCCTTCCTTCAGCCCTCAGTTCTTCACGAGATGGGGGGAGAGGGAGGTAGATTCAAATGCACTTTCTATAAGAATATATGCATTACATAAGAATATATATTTTATATAGAATCGATTATATATCGAATTATATACTATATAACTTTATATAATATATATAGATATAGATATATCCCTCTTTGATTCCATTTCCAAACATGACTTCGTTTTTAGAGGGGCAGCTGCTTAAAGAAGTCACAGTGGCGAGGGGAATCCATATGAACAGAGGTGCTTATGTTAGGCTGTAGTTTTGTGCTTAAATTATGCCCTGGTTAAAATGGCACTGAGGGAGCATTTAGCATGGAAACTAACTACTGAACAGCCTTGAGAAGACTTATGGAGAGAGGCTTGAAGCTAAATTGACCTCCCTCCTACCCCTACCCCACTCCCCGCTTTTAAACAGCGAGGGTTCGGTCACGATTTTTCTTACTATAAGGAAATTAATTGGATATATTTTTCAATTACTAAAAAAATAAACAAATGGAAATTGGTGATTTGTTTTCATCTAGAACTTAATCTGCATTAACTCAATTACTCCAGATACATGAATTCCCCAGTTGGGTTGATTGCAAGTTGGCTCAAATTCATTTTTATTGTTTGCTCCGTATTAAAAATCTGTGCCTTGTGTTGAGCGCCCTTGCCGCACTTCTAGATGAACAGAGTTCAGTTCCTAGTCCTAAATGCCAGGCCTTTTACAACCTCCTGTTCCACCAGTGTCGGGGGATATGACGCCCTCCTCTGGTATTTTTGGGTACTGCACTAACATGGACACAAACATACACAGAATTTAAAATAATGCTTTAAAAAGACGTTTTACAAATCTTTCCTGTTGTCACTCTCGATTCTAAATGGCACTTTCTCAAATGAACTTCACCGTGCACTTTGAACCACAGCTCCCTACCTTCCCTTAAGAGAGAGACAGGCAAACAAAATGGTATTTCCTTCTGTAAAATTAAACAACTTCAAACCAGCTTTAAAAAAAAAAAAGGTATATATACAATTAACCATGCAGAGTACTTATAGAGTCAATAGGAGCATCAATAACAATTATGCTCAACAACACCCTTAAATAGAATAAATAGAATGGTCCCAACCAAATAGGCATATATGGTCACTGTGCTTTTGTGAAAATGTTGTCATTGTATACAGCCTATGAGTATATCTAATTTGAATTCTAGCCCATCAAATTTGCAACAAAACAATGTGTTTTTTTCCTAACATCAGAAACTCTAAGAATAAATTAGTTTGATTAAAGTGGGATCTGGTCAGAAAGCTTTGTCAGAGAAATGATTATGAAGTCATTCTTTCCCCCAAATACTTAGCACCACTGTGCACTGCCACTTGTGAGTCGGGAACCAATGAGAGGGAGGAGGGAGGCAATTGTGTGGGGAACAGACAAAGTCTAACCCATCTTAAGGTTTTAGACTATTGGAAAATTGGTATTATTTAGTCTACGAAGATTGGTGTTTTATGTAAAATAAGAAGAAAACATTTCATAAGTCTTAGTGTGGTATTCAGCTGAGGGTTTATGATGACTGGAACAGGGTGGGGGAGGGAGGCATGAGCCCAAAGGTTTCAAGTTGAGGAGAAGCATGTTTGAAGTTCTGCGTTGAACAGAAAATGTGTCCCCTTGGAAGGGATGGACACAGTAGGTCAATCTCTCTGTACATACAGGAGTTCCAGGAGGGCAGTAAATTAGTGAGGCTCAGTAAGTGAGCACCAGAGCCCCCAAAGGCTTGCTTAGAGCCTGTGTTAACAAATTTTGACTTTACACTGACTGTCATGGTCACCCCAGAAATGTGTCAGAGGAAACCCTCTTGGTCTGGTTTTGAAGTACCAAGGAGGGTCTTGGAGAGAGAGCAGACAGTAAGGCAACAGGAAAGGAGACAAAAAGAACTGACAGGGGAGCCAAGCTGGTGGTGGCTGCAGGGACAGGGAATACTTGGGATGTAGAATCGGAGTGGTTATTATTGGTGGCTTTGCTGTAGTGTATGGAGGGCAAAGGTTAAGGATAATATCTGGAGTTGAATTTCATCTCCCCAATATCCCTGTGTTGAAATCCTAGCACCATGTGTCTTTATAACAAGATGACATTTGGACACAGACATGGGGACAAAAATGAGAAGACACAGGTCAAAATTGCTCATCTCAACACCAAGTGGGAAGATCTTGAACAATCTCTCCCTTGTGGCTTGCAGAAAGGTCAACCCTAGTGACAACTGAGCTAGGGCATTCAGCCACCATAACTATGAAATGGTGAATTTCCATGATTTAAGCCTCCAAGAATAAGGAGCAGGAGCCAAAAGGTCTCCTGAGTGAGTAGTATGAACACAACACAGCTTTGAGTCTATTGGCTGTGATCTAGTTGGCTGTGGCATGCATGGTCAAGGCTTAGGAGAGAGCTGACTGTGCAGGGACTGATTTGGGAGAGTACCTGGCATGTAAGCAGATTTAACATAGCACAGGGAACCTTGGGGGCACATAAAGTGTAGAAGGTGACATGGGAGAGGACGATCTCTGCTCTAACTTTGAGAATGGATTCTTTGTTCCCGTGGCAAGTAAATAAGAAAGAGCTTCGTTATGTGCTGTCTTGAAATAGTTGCCATAGGAACCAGCAATAGAGTAGTATGTAGCAAGACCACCCAGAGGCTGTCCTCAGGTATGATGTTGATTAAGAAATTGAACCTTGAGATGGTCCTAGACACAATGAGAGATTCTGACCCTCACAAGCTTGTCTGAGACAATAGCTAGAAAACCCAAATACCAAGTCACTAATTTCTCTTGAGAAATAGAAGCAGGTGGTAGAACATGCATGTGTGTCTGTCTAACCAGCTTCCTTTGCAAATGAGAAAAGAGATAAAGAGAAACACAGTATAGGCATCAGAGGGTTGTTTGGTGTATGTCAATGGATAAATGTTATAATTAGAATTTTACCTCTGTAAGCTGCCTCATAGGATACTGGTATCTGAAAACTCTTCACAGGAAAAAAAATAGTTCAGAATTTAACAAAAATACAAGCAATTTTAACATTGCAAACTACTTCCCATGCAAAGACACTAACCTGTCTTTTGTAGTTTTAATGTTTTTTAGGCAGTGTCTCATATAGCCGAGACTGACTGTATTACTATTTATCTCAGGATGATCGCTAATCTCCCCTCCCAAGTACTGGGATTATAGATGTGTGTCCCCTTTGAGATTTGTTTGTTTGAGATAGGGTCTCACTCTGTAGCCCAGGAATCAATTACGTAGCCTCTGTGGGCCTCAAACCCATGGCAAGCATCCCAAGTACTGGGAGTCCAGGTGTGTATCCTCCAGTCTGCTGTTCGCCAGCTGGAAACATGATCTTTGCTCATGACGTTGAAAGAAGGAGACAGCCAGGCTCTCCCAGGCCCCCCGTCTCACGAGAAGATTGCCACAGGGAAAGTAACGACCATCTAGTGTCAAGTGTTCTAAGAGAGCTACAAAAGGCCACAAGAGACTGCAATGTACCAGGGGAGCCTCTCAGTGGAAGGGGTTCATCTGGAGGCGCTGGCTCCATATTTAGAAACAAAACCCATTGATTTTAAGACATCTTTACAAATGGGGCTGTATTAGCACTGTATTTTCTGTGTTTGTTTGTTTGTTTTTAGTAAGGAGGCACAGATCTAGGTCTTTTCCTTGGAGGAGCAGATCATCCCTATTCTCTTCATTAAACAGGCAATCTTCTCATCCCCACAGAGCTATGGACTCTGGGGGTCTCCTGGCACCAATTTATCTGATCACGGGAGGGATTTGAGGGAACACCGAGCAAAGCCTGTTTCTGCAGATGATTGATTTCAGCTAGACTTTTAGCAGCGATGAATTAATAGGAGTGTGGAGGGATAGGGGCGGGGGATCATGCTGCAGGTACCTGTACAATCACGGAAAAGAGTTCAACAACAGGGAGGTGGAAGAACTGTCAGCCTGTTCCCTCCAGTGGCAGGTGCCTCTTGGAATAGCAGATAGGAAACTCTTGTAAGCCATGAACCGTAAAGATTGCATCTAAGCTCCAGTGGCACTGGAATCCATTGCCTCCCGCAGGGCAACTGTTTCTAGAAGTTGGCTTTGACTAGTGTGGGGGAAGAAATGAGGGAAATTCTTGGCTATTCCAGTGTTCTTATGGTGATAAAAACAAAACAAAAAGATAAAAACAAAACAAAAACCCAGTACTCGGGAGGGGCATTATGCCGATCTGCTAAGAGGTTGTACCTGCTTCACCCATAAGTGGAGACCATATCAGGCGTCATCTCCTGGGAAGTAGAAGTTTCTACAGGTGGTTCTAATAGCTTATTAATTTCAGAGCCCACTGAGTCACCAAGAGATAGTAGTACCACAAGAAAATATAAGCAATATTGCTCTTTGCAAAGGCTTTACTCTGGTCCTATCCTGAGTTCATCTATTTAAAATCATGTCTGAACATGGGAAGAAGGGTGTGGCATCAGAAAAATGAGAAGGGCCACATGCAATGACATCACACTTTGAATGGCTTAGAGATGGCATCTAACTTGTATCCTTTATGCAGTTAATCTATACTGTCTGTTGTCCCTGACATTTTTCTCTGTCTCTCTTTCTCTTTTCCTTCCTGCCTTCCAAGGAAGATCTTAACTATAGCCCCTGCCCCCCATAGCTATCCTTACCTTTTGCAGTTTTGCTCAGCGGTGAGCTCATTGCTTAGCTATGCTTGGCAGCACCTCTGCTTCTGAATTCAAAGCTGCGCTCACATGGACTAATGCAACCTTTTGCTAAGAGAGGCTGACTGAGGTTGGTTGATAATTATTCTTCCCTGCCAATAAAGAACACAAACACACAGGAGTTTCTAATGATCTCACAGCTAATTTATATGCACCAAAAATAATTAACATCATGTAAATTTTCCTTGCCAGTTGACTGTTATTTGAATATCGGAAGATATGTCATTTTAAAACAATTTCATACTTCACTGATGAACTAGAATTGAGACATTGGATGCCTAGGGCATGTAGGTGCTGGTGGGCAAGTGAAAGGTTATCCTCAACAGAAAACAGGGATATCTAAACCGTCCAGAGTCAGTTACCATCCTTCAAGAGAGACAACAGTCATAAGGCTCTGTTATCTAGCAAACAAATAACACTTCCTCAGTATTCAACACAGACCCATAGCCCTTTTGGTAACACTGATGGGTTTGGACATAAAATCATTGGCGTGAGAATTCCTTTTGAATTTGAATTAACAAATACAGATACGCTTGGATTTTCTCTATTATTAAAAGATGATAGGGATATAAGTATACCAATCCAGTTTTTAAAGGAAACAGTGAAATTAGTTTAGTTACCATGGAAAACAAAACAACATTTCCCCAGAAACTGAACATAGAAGTGTTGTATGATTCAGCCATTCCACTTCTGGATTTGTTTCTGGGTATAGTCACAGGTGAGTGGATAAAGGATGCATCACGCACGCACACACACACACACACACACACACACACACTCACACATAACACACATACATATAACACACTCACACATAACACACACACAACACACACATATAACACACTCACACACATACCACAGAAAGAGAGAGAGAGAGAGAGAGAGAGAGAGAGAGAGAGAGAGAGAGAGAGAGAAGAGAGGGCAAGGGGGTGTTATTCATTCATGAGAAGGAAGAAAGGATAGTCTATCACTGGATGGAACTAGGGGACTTTATGTAAGTAAAATAATCCAGAAACCTAGAACTATGGGCTGCATGACCTCTCTTGCACATGAAGTCATAACCAGCTGGCCTGCAAATAGAAGACTGATTACTAAGAACTGGAAAGGATGCAGAAGAAGAAAGATGTTTGGACGTGATCAGTACATATAATATGCATGAATGGAAGTAACACATAGTATCCCATTAATATGTATTAGTAAAATATTAACACTTAAAGTGTACTAATAAGACCCAAGAGAAAAAGAACCGTGTTGTGCCTTCTCCAGCTCACACCATGGAGGGTTAGCTCTGAGAGGCTGTAGGAAGAGGGTCTGGCTTTTGTATCTGTCCCAGCCACGATCTCCCATGAGGTATCTCACCTGACCCCTAGTCTTCTGTCTTCACAGTCTTTGAGGCAGTGAAACTAGGCTTTTGTTTCCACTAAAGCCTCAGGTTTGGCTCTGCTCCTACAACCTCTGCACCCTAATATATGGAGAAGTTATCCCATACCTGTTTAGGACAAGCCCTGTCTCTAGTTCTCCCCAGAGTCTTGATTTGGTCCAGAAGAGGTAAGTCACCTCCCATCCAAAGGACAGCACGTTTGATGACATGTCAGCTTCACTTTCATGCTTTCCAACCGGGGACCTATGTATGCACATGTGTCTCCTGTCCTCAAATCTTACACCATTTTCTGGGTGGTCCCATACAGGTGGATCTACCTGCTGATGGACACCTGGGTAGGCACCAGTCTCACCTGGTGTAAACTTTCTAATGGGGTTAAAATTTGAGATTATAGAATTTTCTAGAGGCAAACAAATCAAAGCATTGTGTCCATCTGTCTTAGAGTCTTATTGACTTGAAGAGACACCATGACCACTGTAACTCTTCTAAAGGAAAACACTTAACTAGGACTGACTGAGTTTCAGAGGTTCAGTCCATTATCATCACAGAGGGGGTCATGAAGGTGTGCAGGCTGACATGGTGCTAGAGAGTCGCTGACAGTTCTAACAGCTTGATCAGAGGTAGTGGGGAAAGACTGTGCCACGCTGGGTGGAGCTTGAGCACGTTAGACCTCCACAGTCACACATTTCATCCAACAAGGCCACACCTCCTAATAGAGCCACTCCCTATGGCCAAGCATCCAAGTACTTGAGTCTATGGGGCCATACCTATTCAAACCATCACACCAGACAAGATGAATAGGAGAGTTCCCTTCACAGGACAGCAAGGTTCTTCCCACTGGGGACTGAGGCTCCTGTAACCAGTGTCTAAACAAGGGTGAACTGATGTATTTTACAGCAGGCTTCCATTGTTCTTGGGGAGAACTTGCTGAGTCACCTGACTGCACAGTTCATTTCCTCCTCTACTCACATGCTTGCAATATTCTTTTAAGCTTTATTCAAGATCTGCAAATAGAAACCCTAAGAAAAGCTCCCCACACGAGTGGGAGAAAACTCTGTGTACCCTGCCATCATATCCTGTGGGGAATTCTGTGGTTGTGCTCAATTGTATCGTGCGTGCTTTTAATCTCTCACTAGCTTCATTCTTTTTTTTCTCTCAGAGAGAGAACATCCTAAACTATAAAATCACTTTCTTACTTTTAGGCTATGAAGCTAAAACACTACAGTTCAAAAGAGAGAGAGAGAGAGAAAGTCCTTCCTTAATGCTTTTGCAAAGATTCAGCAGTCCATGGTCCTAATGATTATATTCTGGTGTTAAATTAACTTAACAATGCCCTGCAATTTAAGTAGCAGACTGCATAGAAATTCGGGGTCCTTTCAGCCCTGAACAGTGCATATTGATGGTTTTAATTATTGAAAGCCTGGCTTATTTTTCACTAAAGTGTACACATGGAATTTAAAATAACTTTTGAACTCCCGGGAAAACATTTATTTTCTGACTTTTCCATTAATGTTCAGACAGTGGCTCCTGGAGTTGATGAAATCTATCTTTCTGTTTAACTGTCTGTTATTATGATATTTTAACAGAGTAACTTTGGGGTGTGTGTGTGTGTGTGTGAGAGAGAGAGAGAGAGAGAGAGAGACAGAGAGAGACAGAGAGAGAGACAGAGACAGAGACAGAGACAGAGACAGAGACAGACAGACAGAGAGAGAGAGAGAGAGAGAGAGAGAGAGAGAGAGAGAGAGGAGCATTCATGTGGGTGTTATGACTTCGTGTTATGAGTACACATGTGTGTTATAAGTGTGTGTATATTATGAGTACACATGTGTGTGTTATGAGTACATGTGTGTGTAGGTAAGAGAGTCCACATGTGTTTTGCACGTACACCTGTGAGGAAGCCAGAGGAGAGGTTGCCACCTGTTCTATCCTTTCATGCTTGGCTTTTCCCTTTGAAGCAGCATCTGTCACTGAACCCAGAGCTAGCCTGGCAGCCAGGAAATCCAAGTTCTCCCCCTGCTTTCATGCTCAGCAGTGCTGAGGTTACAGGCATGCTCAACCATGCACAGCTCATTACATGGGTACTGGGGATTTGAACTCAGGTCCTCATGCTTGCCCAGCCAGCACTCCTACCCACTGAGACATCGCCTCAGTCCCCCACCCTTAACATTTTAAAATTTCACATTTTGTCTGAAATATAAATTAAATGGCCCAGTCCATCATGCTTGCTCTAGGGTTTTTTGCAGAAAGTTGGAAAATAGAAAAAAAAAATGTGATTTTTTAAATGTACCTGCTAGTTTTATTGGTGTCATTCATTTTTATATATTATTAAATTCAAGAGTTTCTTAGCAGAGAAGCTATTGCTCTGTAGGTCTGTGTTTATGATTTTGCACAAAGCACATTTTAAAAATAAGTTGCTTTTCTTCCTCTTGTCAGACTGCTATAGGTTTTGTTTTGTGTATGTGATGTCAGGATGGTATATTTTGAGGCACACAGAAAACATGCCACATACAAATTAGAGTGGTCCCCAAGAGTTCATGGTCTGTTAGCTTGGTCACCCATGTGGTGATGTTAAGAAGTAGTGGGATTTTCCAGAGGCAGAGCCTAGGGGGAGGCCTTCAGGCCACTGGGGATTTCCTCTGAAGAGATGAGTATAGTTCACCTGGGATGCAGTTAGTGCTTATGGAAGAGACTGTTATAAAAAGACCAAGATTGGCTCTACTACACACTCTGACTCCCCATTTTTATGTGTGATCATTCTCACATTCCCACTGGGATGTCATCTGCCAGCATGGGTGCCATGGAAGGTAGGGAGCAATTGTGAGAGCCAGACCATGCTGTTTGGGCTTCCAGTCTCTAAAAGAGTAAGCTGAACAAACCTTATTTTCTTCA
Organism: Arvicanthis niloticus; assembly: GCF_011762505.2. Classification (NCBI taxonomy): domain Eukaryota; kingdom Metazoa; phylum Chordata; class Mammalia; order Rodentia; family Muridae; genus Arvicanthis; species Arvicanthis niloticus. The sequence goes on along the minus strand of NC_047665.1, from coordinate 62,666,196 downwards.
TAAGTACCCTTGCTTTGGGTGTTCTGTTATAGCAATCTTAAAAGGACTAATATACAAGGCTGTCAGTGAATGGTATGGCTCTATACATTAAAACAAAATCAGTAAATGTTAATTGAGTATCTAGAGTTCTTGTCTGGAAGAAACTCATAATTTTTAGAGAAAAACAATAGATAAAAATAAAGATGCATGAAAACAATATTCAAAGTAACACATTATTCACTAAAAAGGTGTACAGACTTTGAATTCAAACAGTATGCTATGGAGTTTTAATGTCGCAAGCACCTTAGGAATAACCCGGTCCCACTCTTAGGGACCAGGTTTTCCAAAGACAAAACAAAGTCCAGAAATGTTAGGAGATTTGTCTGGGCTCATTTGGCTTGTGAATAGAGGATCCCTGGCCAAGCTGGTGCTGTGTGGACCATTACTACTCAGATGTGAAACTTGAGATGGACTTTGAAGGACCACATTCAGGGCCTCCGTGTTGAACATGCAGGTTGGGCACTGTACGTCTTTAGGAGGTGACTCTCCTATGGATTTTGTCCACTGCCTAAGGAGGAAGACAAATTAGTGGAAAGGAGGATTTATATAGACAAAATGATAGAGCACTTTTACTTTCTTCATTCCAGAGAATGGTTTTGTCTGTACAGAGCACCTTAGGCCTGAGTATCCCCAAGGAGTTGCGTCCTTGTATTAGGATGTCTATCTTCCAGACACTGGTATTGTTTAAAACTTTGACTTGGATTTGGAAACCAAGTCCACAGTCTGCTATGAGTGTGATCTTAGCTAAGACATTTGCCCTTTCTGGGTTCAAAAGTAATTATAGCATCTGCTTGATCTTCAAGGTAATTATGCAAAACAAAATGAGATCAGGGCCTTGGAGATGGCTTGCTCAGTAAAGTTTTGTTGTGCAAGCATGAGGATCTGAGCTTGAGCACCCAAACCCACATTACCAAATTTAAAATGGTGGCATACAGTGGCAAGGCTGGAGCTGGGGAAGGAGAGGCAAGCAGATCCCCAACCTGTGGATCAGCCAGCAAGTCCATCATAACTACCTAAAAAGGTGAGCTCCAGGCAAATGAGAGACTCTTCTCAATTTAAAAATAAAATTATGAGTAGTTCCTAAGAACTAGCACCCTCTGGCCTCCACATAGACACACATACATGTGTGTGAGCTCCTGCACACATTCACTAGTATAACCAGGAATTTTTGACTCAAACCGTTCCTTGGTTTGCCTTGAGTGAACCTTCTGAGAACCTGTGGACTTTGAGCAAGACCCTTTGTGAAGAAGTATGATCACATAGGCTCATATATTCAGATATTTAGTTATCAGGGAGTGGCAGGATTAGGAGATGTGGCCTTAATGAGCAGGTATGGCTTTAATTGAAGGAAGAGTATCACCAGGTGGGTGAGGGTGCTTTGGGTTTTCCAAAGCCAAAAGTCTCAGTCTCTCTGTCTCTCTGTCTCTCTGTCTCTCTGTCTCTCTGTCTCTCTCTCTCTCTCTCTCTCTCTCTCTCTCTCTCTCTCTCTCTCTCTCTCTCTGTCTGTCTGTCTACCTCTACCTCTACCTCTACCTCTTCCTCTATCTCTATATCTCTCTTTGCCTATGGATCAGGTTGAAGCTCTCAGCTACTGCTCCAGTGTCTGCCTGCGTGACAACATGCTCTCCATCCACCATGATGATAATGGACTAAACCATTGAAACTATAAGTGAGGCCCAATTGAATGTTTTTTCTTACAACAATTACATTGGTCATTCTGTTTCTTTATAGCAGTAGAACATTGGCTAAAATACCTTAGCACTGTCTTCATGTCAGTACAGTTGAAGAGGAAGAAAACACAGTAAACACGCACCCGGACTGTAATGAAAACCACACTCATGAGCATAGCCCTCTAGCAGCTCTGCCTGGTGATAATGAGACACTCAGTGATCCACCCAACAGCTCTAAGGCCACACAGTTTTGAAACTTTGAAATCTCTTTTAAAACAACATACCATCTTTGGTATGTTAGGTATGACTATACCTAACAAGTATAGTCACGAAATCACCGGTGGTCATTCTCTTGATCATCTCTTGTATACTTTAAGGATAATACGCAAATGGTCCTTGATACACAAGGATCCATGTGTGGTTTTACAGCTTTCTGGTGGTGGGAGAAGTATACATTCAGTAAGAATTGTACTCTGAACTCTGAATTTTGATCTTTATTGCTTAGCAATAATGATGTGGTTACATCATTTCCTCCTGCTGCTGGTGGGTGACATCAAGCGGAAGTTCCCATACAATCAAGAGGTGTATGCAGCTGGTTTTAGCGGGTGCTACATTGCTAAGCTCTGATGCTGGATTGGTCAGGTGCATTCAGTGCATTTTCTATTTGCAGTATTTCTAGTTTATAAAGGGTGATTGAGATGTAACCTTGTGTTGAGTGAGGCAGCATCTACATACATGCATCTCCCCTGGCATCTATTCTGTAGGGCAGCAGAGTCGAGCTTGGAAACAACATTTCAGGGGCAGAATGATTTTCCGTATCACAAGTATAGATCTGGTTTTTCTTCTAAGTGGAAATAAGATCACTAGGTGTCAGGAGCTCAGGGGAAACATTTGATACAGCTGAGTAGGGATGGATGTCATTTAGACAAAGATGGCTGGAGCCATCCTATCTCTTGCTAGAAATAAAAAATCCAAAGAGGCCAAAGGATAATGACGTACCATCTCTAATAATTACTGTGCCTCCTGGCCTTTCTCCTGGCACTCCTAATGGGAAGGCTTTGATGATGCTCTGGACATTGCTGAGTAGCGCCTTGCTATGAAGGATTCTGTAGGGAGGAGGGGGCTGGTGCTCAGGAGCCTCCATTCCTTCCTCTCCTGGGAGAGGAGGGCCAATTTGGAACTGTCCTGGGGCACATTTCCTTCAGCCCAGACAAAGACACAACTGATCTTGAACATCAAAGGGTACAGCTAGTCACACCCCAGGCATCATTTTAAGCTTGATGCCACCTCATTATGTCACAGTTTTGTAATAAAGAGACTCGAAGCACTCTCCTTTTCCCCATGCTGGAGCATCAGTGAGGGGACTTCAGGCTTTTAAGCCCTTCAGATGTAAATCTCTGTCTGGCAGCCCCTCTCCAGCTTCCATTAGGAAATTGGTTTATAATGTGTTATAATGGGTGACAGTTTTTCAAGTCACTTAATTGGAATGGTTCTTGTGATTTTTTTTTTCACTTAGCTCTTATATCCCAGTCCTAAACACTTTCTGATCTTTGGAACTTCAAAAAGTCCAGGCTGGGGAGATGGCTCAGGGACTGGGATGGGGAAGGGGATCTTGTCATGTAAGGGTGAGTATTTGGGTTTGGACCTTCAGTACCCACTTAAAGTTGGAGCTGTAGCTCAGGTTGAAATAAGTAGCAAGGATGAGACTCTGTCTCAGAAACAAGGTGGGAGGTGAGGTCCAGTGCCTGAGACTGATTCACTTGTGGCACAGATATACACCAGGGATGGGGGCAAGGTTGACTGATTCAAAACTAAAAGAATTTGGAATTCCCCATCATCCTGCCTAGCTGCAAGTAGACAGTAGCCATTTGCCATGCCAGGGAGAGGGGTACAGATGCAAAGGGACCCCAAAATAAAGAAATCTAAACTTTACCTTTAATAACTTGTCAGAAAGAAATGCTAATTGGATCTTTACAAATATGCACACTCGCATTTGATTCCAGACACAGCACCATAGAAGTGTCTGACCTGCTGTTTCTCTGCCCTTGAAGGATTATGGTTTCAACGTGAAATGGCCTCTGTGGACTTGGGTGTCTGTGATTCCCCCATTTTTGTCCAGCCCGTGTGCTTTCAGATTCTAGCCATCTTGTTAGAAGAACTGAAGAAGCAAATTATCAAGTCATTTGATTCAAAGGCAAAACAAACGTACAATTTAGATATATCTGTGAGACAGCACCAGGCTAAATGAGACTGCCTGATGGGACAGGTTATTGTTTGTGGCCTCCCTTGTGGGTCCACTGGAGGAATTTTGCTATGGGTAGGATATGAGCATTTTTGTTTTGATTGACAGGCATAGGTTATACAAGGCCTTGTTCACTGAGCATATCCTTTTGGTTTTAGTCATACACATACCCAATCATGCTTAGGCATAAGACAGTAAAAAAGAGATTTGTCCTAAAAGTTCTCTTAGAGTTTACCTTAACACAAACTTAATGCTTAAAACTAGTTTAGGCAGGATCGGACCCCTGTCGCTAGTTCCAGGATATTCAAGATGTGTTTGATTGCAGAGAAGGAGTTACTAAGGGTTGCTAAGGAACCATAAAGTGGCCTGATTGCTTTGTTTGGTGAAGGTTGTGTGTAGCTCCATGCAAATGGGGTGATGATTGCTAAGTGCTTTATTGGGAAACCAGAAGAGGTGGCTGGTGCCATCTTGGGTCCTGGGTTGCTAGACTTCTCTCTACACTTGTCTCATTTGGACACTTGGTTCCCACTTGGTGGTGTTGTCGGGGGAGGTCGTTGAACCTAACTGGCTGATGAAGTCAGAACTTGTATATTCAGATCTGAGCTCTTGGCTTCCTTTATGCCACCGAGAAGCAAACAGACAGAGCAAGTCTCACTCACCACCGTAAGTCAGCTGCAGCCACCATGCTGTCTCTGCCTTGATAGACTGTACTATGAGCCAAAATGAATCTCCTTAAGGTGTAGTCTGCCACTGTAAAGGGAGGAGTGACTGCACATCCTTAGAGGGTTACGATAAAGCACAGTAATCAAAAAAACCGAGTCTCACACTAAACAGCTTCAGTTCAATCACAGGTCTACCTCTTGTTGGCTCTCTGACCCCAAACAGGCTATGTAACTCTCCAGACTACTGTTTCCTCACTTGTCACTTGGGATTCGGATTTGTCCGTATCTCTCAGCACTGGCAGAGGGTAGATTTAGTATAGTGTAAGCTGTCAATAAAAAAATGAGCTACTAGAAGTTCTCATGTCCTGAAATGTTATTAATTAATCTGTTTGACTGATAAAACTAGGAACCAATAAAAAGGGAGGTGGAACATTCAGATCCCGGGAAAAGAGCTCCACAGAGACTATCCCTGCTTTATATTTCAACAGAACAGCCAAACAAGGGTACAAATAGGGACCCAAGGATCACCTGTAGTCCTAAAATTAAAAATACAACAGCTTCAGACACATCCACCCAATGCCCACAAGGTCTGGAAGAGAAACTGCAGCAGGAACTGGAACCACTCAGAGAAAAGCTTTTTTTTTCCACCCTGGAAGAGCAACACTATTTTATTACCCACTTGAAGTCTTTGGTAAAGCAAAACAGCAATGCCACTGTAGGACTCAGTTTACCTCCTTATAAACTCGAGCGTTTGGATTCAGGAGTGATGAGAGATCACTCGGACTTTGCCATCTCTAGTCTATAGGAAGAGGTGACTGATCCTCCTGAGAATGCAGAAGACCTAGTGACCATAATGAGCTTTGGCCCATCAGCCTTAGAGGACCACCTAGAAAAGACCTTGCATTTCTCTCACAGTGTCTACCTGGAACATAAAAGGAGTATGTGGGTGTGAGAGACAGTGGGACAGAGGTCTACTGAAGTTCTTTCTGTGTCATGGAGGTGGTACCTCTCACCAAGGGCTTCGGGTACCTAGGAGCAGGGAGCAGCATGGACACAGATTACTTCTGTAACAGCCATAACCTCAATACCAGATTCAGAACTCTCCGAGACAGGCGTGGGTGGGTTATTTAGTCCATGGCTTCATTTTAATTAGGTTAAGGCAAAGTTTGTCCTGCTCTTTACAGTTATAAAAGTATGTGCTCACTGTGTAGTGTAAGTAACCCTAATCCCAGTCCATAACTGTTTCTGATTTCTGAACATTTGCATACGCACATAATGAGACAATAATCAATCCTGAACACGCATAACATTTCTAGTTCATTGACTCTTTCTACATAGACGGTGCAGTTCACTTGAGGCAGTATTTCGCATGCCTGCCCTCTAACTTCTCATGAGAACACTTGGGAAATGGCCCATTTGTGGCATTACCTTGCACTCCAAATGTTGCATATTTTGGAGAATTTGGGATTTGGGGTCTGTAGCTTAGGGTACTCCCATTGAACGGCAGTGACAATTCAACCAGCAGCAAGGAAAAAAGGTGGAACTGGAGAGATGATCTAACCGCACATACATACATACATACGTAGATACATACATACATACATACATACATACATATATACATATAATGATAGATCTCTTTAAGAAGAAGGAAATAGAAATCACTAGTAACTTCCATGTTCAGACCCCTGCTATGTTACTGCCTCATCCGTATTCTCTCTGTGTGCACATTTGTAAGCTTCTAAGTATTTATGTGTGTTTTGTCACCTACGTTGTCATGATAGCTGACATTTATGAGTCTCCTACCTGTGTTCTGCATTGTGTTAAGCAATTTATGAAGTCTATTTCATTTAATCTCTACAAAAAACCTAAAGTGAAGGAAGGAGAATGTAGTAAATTTACAGATGGAAAGATTGGGGTCTGGGTCGAAGTCACATTTTATATGTCAGGCATATTTTTTCCTATTACTTGTTCTCCAGAAGCACGGTTCCTGGCCGTTACCTCCCTCACCAGACAATGACTAAACTGTTTATCAACTGCTTCTGAACATTTTGGGTCTTCCATCTAGATTCTTATTATTATAAGTAATAAAGTTACAGGTACTGGGATGACTCGTACATAAGACTTCATGGGAATATTAGGTATTCAGCCTAATATCATGAAATAGAATGAATGATTATTTTTAAAAAGTCACTGGTTTGGTCTGGAAGCAATGGCTTCCCAGACTATTTAACTCCAGTTTATATTAGTATCAAATAATACAACCTGAGGCTGACTCTTGATTTTACCCTCCAGTGTTGTTGCTGATTCAACACGTGCATTGGGGTTGGGGTTTTCTTTGTAGGTAGAGTATAGGCAAGGGACTTTGAGTTTGAATCCCAGCACCTAAAATAGCAACAAAGACAAACAAGAAAAAAAAAAAAAAAAAAAAAACCCTCTGTGTTTGCTTCCCTTGTTGAAGTCTGGCTCTTCAGGTAGGTGATTAACAGGGGGTATTGCACATGCCAGTGAGAGGCAGAGGAAAAGAGGGAGCTCAGAAATGACCACCAGAGCAGGAAGTGGATTTGTACTAAATGTCAAACTGTGAACTTCTAGCATGAAGATACCTGCGGCCATGAGATTTTTTTTTTGAACTGTAAGTTCCCACAAGTTAAGTGCTGGCTGGCTGTCCGTTTGTTGCTGGGGCGGAGGGAAGCCATGTGAACTCGTGTTTTGAGAAGGTTATAAGAGCCATGGAGGCCCTTGTGGTGGGTGATGTGAACATCCATTCGTTTATCTGGATGGCGAGCTTTGGAAAGAACCTAACAACCAATCAACTTCTGGACTTATGTCACCAGTAGCAGGCCACGCTGTACATCAAATGGACAAGAGAAGTAGCCCCTGGGAAAGCTATCAAGAAGCTAGCCTTTCTGTCTGAATCCTCTTACCCAGAATATACAGTAAATTGCAAAAATAATAAAAGTCTCAGGGAATGATAGCTTCTATGGTTAGCCATTGTCCTTGTGTGATAAGCACATAATAGATACAAGTCTAGATTAGAGCAGGCAAGGGGGACCCCCCTCCACTTCAGGAGTAACCAAGCATGATATCTGGTAACCCCAAAGATTCTCTATGTACCTTCATCTTATTTCTCTCTGGCATTGCATCTGAGAGGCTGGAATTTGAACCTACACCTGAGTGCAAGGCATCAGCTGCTTCTTGTACCAGGAGAGGAGAGCTTTTGCTGGAATAAGTGTGTGTGTGTGAGAGAGCTACAAATATAGCATAAACAGAAAGTCACAAAGTTCCAAAGGGCCACATCAGATTATGGATGCTCTTCCCCCACAGTCTTTCCAGTAAAGAAAGAAAAGTGGGAAGGAAGACTTGGAAAATCCCTTTAAAATTAGGGGGAAAAGTTTGTTTTGCATCATCCAGTGAACAGAGGCTGAACCCTCACAAAGCTGGACCCAGTTTCCAAATAGCTAGAATCACTTGGGCTCTGGGGAATCTATGGTCTCTTATTCCCTATTTTTAATGATTTCTGATCACCCAGGAAGCAGGTCAGGCATGCTACTGGAGCACCAGAAAGATTCTGTGTATATATATACATGTCGAGTTCTGTAACCATGTGGCCTGTCTGTGTATGAGTTGTGTGTGACCATGTTATGGCTCTGGGGTTATGAGTGGTATATATACTATAGTGTGTGTGTGTGTGTGTGTGTGTGTGTGTGTGTGTGTGTGCATGTGCGTGTGTGTGCACGTGTGTGTGTGTGTGCACGTGTGTATGTGTGCGTGTATGTGTGTGTGTGTGTGTGTGTGTGTGTGTGTGTGTGTGTGAATGGAGGCCATAGATTAATATAGAGTAGCTACCTCAATTGCTTATTGATTTAGCAAGTTTAGCTGGGCAGCCAGATCCAGGGATCCTGCTGGCTCTGCCTCCAAAGTTGAGATTACAGACATACACTATACCACCATATCCAGGTTTTTACATGGGTGCTGGGATCAAACGCAAGTCCTCATGCTTATAAAGCAAGCATTCACAGAATGCCCTATCTGCTTAGACCCCATTTTATGGTCTTTCTGGGAAGAGGGAAATATCCTTAAGTCAGCACTAGCCAGTACAGTAGCCACAGCCCCGCAAAGTCCTCAGCTGACCTATGGCCAGTACAACTGAGCAACGGAGCTTTCAATTGATTCTAATTGATTTTTATTTTGAAATTCATGACTGCATTTCATGGCACAGAGATGACAAGCTGACAGAAATCTTTATCGTTTCACTGGCTAATATTATTTTTATAAATATTACATAAATTTTTATTTTATAGAGAGTTTTAATCTCCAGTGACTCAAGAAGTCAAGTGTTGCATTTAATCCAAAAAGCATGAGCAGACAGAGCTTTGGTAAGGAGGGTTGGAGTGGAGGCAGTTAACTCAAGGTGGGGCCCAAGGCAAGACATTTTTTTAAATGCCTCTCTGCCTTTGTGTGGCTCCCTGCACTCCACTGGGTGCTGGGGCCTCTCCTTCCCGGATGAAGCAGTTATTTTCGAGTCTCAGTGTTTTCAGACTCAATAGGCTTGATATTTCATACAGCTGGGCTATCCTCCGTATGAAAAGCCTCTCCTTCAGCTTCAGATTCTCCTGTTTCTTCCAGCTGCACAGATATGATGCCTTGGGCACTCACTCCCAGTGCTCACTCCCAGTTTCTTTGACCCAGTGAGTCCTGATCCCTTTATTTTACAGTGAGGAAGAAGAATTTAGCTGGCCCTGGCAGCACAAGGCCTGGAAGCCCAGTGCTAAGTAGGCCGAAGCAGGAAGATTGATAGTTCAGTGCCTGCTTTATTTACTTCAGAGCCCAGAAACTCGATAAGACTCTGTCCCAAAAGCAAGAGGGCTGGGGGTGTAAAGTAATCCAGTGGTACAGCACCTGCCTAGCATGTGTGAGGCTATGGGTTCAAAGCAGAGTACCGCACACATGTAAAAGAATTAAACCCAGCTATTGCAATTAGCATTGACCTAAAATGGCTTAATGCATGTGAACTTCCTTCTACCCATTCAAAGCCTTCTTAATTAATATTTATTTATGAGTGGGTAGAAAAGTGTCATTGATTCTCTCCTTTCGTTCTCACTAAGTTTCAAAAGCAACCGTTACCTACTTTAACAAGAAAGTTGGCTAGCTTTCCTAAGGTTCATTAAAGACAGAAGAAGTATTTGGGCTACTTCTGTGACTCTTCGAATGCTACTGAACCCCCTTTTACTGACGTGTGTGAGAGCTGCAGGAGGGGCTGTGACAGGCAAGTGACTCTCAACCTTCTTAATGCTGTGACCCTTTAACACCATCCCTCATGTCGTGGTGACCCCATCCATAACATTGTTTTCATTGCTATGTCATAACTGTCATTTTGCTACTGTTGTTATGAATTGTAATGTAAATATTTTGGGAGGTAGAAATTTACCAAAGGAGTCATGACCCAGGAACCACTGTAGGAAAATGCCCAAGCAGAGCCACAATCATTCTGAACAAAATCATTGATCATCCAAGAAGAGGGATATCTTTAAATGAAGGGAAATTCCGATCCAACTGTAAATGAAGGCGTTGGGTGTCCCATTCCTGTAATCAAACTGAATCAGAAGTGTTTGGGGGAGGGAGGCAATCTATCATGATTAAACAGCCAAGTGACCAGAGGCCAAACAAGATGACCCAAAGACTCAGCGGCAGGGACAGGAAAGTAAGAGAATACTCAGCTGAGCCACCCTTGTTCCATAAGAGAGAGAGGTGAAGCCAAGTGATGTATTGTTGATGAAGCTGCACCGTCTCTACCCACTTCCCAATGCCCAGACATGTTCTAGAATCTAGTGTTATCTCCAGTCTACCAATCTCAGACTCCCTGTACCTCTCTGCCTAGATCATCCAGGTGATATTACAGAAGTATTCTGCATGGATTACAAGAAGACAGCCTGGGGGATAAATGGGCTGTCAGAGTTAAATGTCCTGTCAGGTCCTGTAGCCAGACTTTCTTAAAGGGGACAGGAATGGGAAGAATTATAGATCACCGGGAGGAGCAGGCTCCTTGTTGACTTACCCTCCAGTACTGCCCCACCTCAAGGCAGAGCTTAGAAGAGAAACTAGGGATCAGGCTTCAATAAAAACCGGTCCAGCATCAGAAAGAAGCATCTGGAAGTGTGGGTTTTAAACTAAGAAATAGTAACTTGATTGCAAGCCCAGTGAGTCAGAGATTTGATTGAAGACGTCATAGGGGAGTGATAGAGACTGTGCTCATTCCTTGGTGCTCAGCACGTTATGAGCATCCTCTTCTACATAAATCCCCACTACGCATCCCAGGAAATGGTGTCTTTTGTTAAACCCCTTTCAACAATTCTCTTCTTCAGAAGTGAAACCAAGTTATGTGCTTTATTCTGGCAAATCTGCACCTATCCTCCTGTTGATAACAATTGCCGGTATCTTTCTTAGAAGGTAGCAAAAATTACACACTTAATGTCAAAACCAATATCTTTCATCATACAACAATTAAAAATAATGCTCTCAGTACTAGAGAGATGACTTCAGTGGTAAAGGGTGCTTGCTGCTCTTGCAGGGCATCCAGGATTCCAGTAACATGATGCTTATTGAGAGATTTGTATTGATCAGAAGTTTTTAAGGACAGAATTTTGAACCAACATCAAGATAAATGAAGAAGGCAAGCCACTAAACCACGACGCACTTAATATTAGCTCGTAGGGGTTGATCTCTGCATTGGTGAACCAACATCAAGATAAATGAAGAAGGCAAGCCACTAAACCATGATGCACTTAATATTAGCTCATAGGGGTTGATCTCTGCATTGGTTAAATGTCATCTCACTGTGACTGAATACTAACAAGAAACAATTTAATGGAAAGAGGGCTTGTTTGAATACATAATTTCATGGCACAAAAACAGTGGTGTCTGGAGCTCCATCCATGATGGTAAGGACTCACAGCATGACCTATTCCATCTCTATGGAGCAAACAGCATTCTCACGCAGAACTGGGGTGGGCCACAATCCTATCACTCTAGTCCTCTGTTTGCCATCTAGTTCCCAAGTCCAAAGGGTTCCATAGCTTTTCAAAGCAACACTACTAGCTGGAGACAAATATTCAAATATTCACAGGATTCCTTGAGGAACATTTCATATACAAACCATAAAAATATCCACCCATAATGAAGTCACACCTAAGTACCGTTTGGTTTTGGACTTTCTCTTCTAGGAATAAACCTGTAAGAACTGGATTTAAATACAATATTAGACTTTAATTTAAATCATTCAAATTCTTCAAGAACCCATGTGGGGAGCTAGACTGAGAAAGCCAAGGCTTTCTCAGAAGCCCCAATGAAAGGACAAAGGGCACTTTCTTTCCCTGTCCTTGTCCAGGAATGGACTTGGCAAGGCCTTCCTGACTCAGTGTCTCAGAGGAGTCAAGGTTGTGGCTTCTGGGGACCTAACTCTTCCCCTCTGGGCTGTGCTTATCAGTCCTAAGGCAGCATTATCTGAGATATACCTTGTATTCTTTTTGACTTAGCAAACAGTGTCCAAAACCGGTTTATTGACATGGCGGATGGTGGATGGATCTGGATGCATACCCCACAAAACCCAGGGCAGACCTGAGTTAAATAGGGAGGAGAAGAGGGGGGAGGGGCTGGGGAGGAATGTTTAATGGCTCTACCCTCTGGCCTTCAGGTACCTCATTAGAATGTAAATCTCTCTAGGGCCTGTTCATCACGCCCTCCACCTGTGTACCTGACTGAAGGGTGAAGGTGGAATGGAGATTAGACCTCATGTTAGGCCCGACATCCCACTCTCTTTTCTTTCATAAAAGGAGGGGCAACTCTACGTTAGTGAGAGATGTGGACCACATGGAATAGTCTGGAATCCGGGAGCACAGGGAGATATATCCCTGACAGGCAATGTCCTGTTGGATCCCCGGCTATCTCAAACCCAGAGCTCTACCGGGGAGACCAAACCGTCTCTCATGGCCCAAATCTCACTCTTTTTTAGTGAAAATTTTGGATGAGGGGGTTAAAATAAAATACTATGAAGGCCATAGGGTGTGGCACAATTAAGCTAAAGGGTAAGAGGAGCTGGGAGTGGGGGTTAGGAAGGCAAGGGATCATTGACACAATTGAACACAGGTGATACAGACTTAGCACTTCTTAATTAGCTTGCTTGGCATAAGACAAAGCTTATGAAAGACCTCCATACCTGAGATTTTATCTTCTCTATCTTTCTCATCCCCTGGTTCCTTACCATCAGGACCCTGTCAATAAAAGATCAGCTGGTCCAGATCAACTGGTGCCTGAACAAAAACAAAAAAACTAAAACTACCATTGTCCTTTCATCTGAGCCTCTGAGAAAGGTTTGGGCAAGTCTGGCTCCTCACATACCACAAACCTATTTGCTAGCAGGTATTAACCAGGAAATAACTTGATGCAAAAGCATGAAGCTCAGTATGACCAGAGACCATGGGACCAGGCAACGGGAAGTACAGGGGTTTTGAGTAGCTTAAGAGTGAATTGATCTTAGTAAAGTGACCACTCTTAGCTTTAGCTATCTCAGGTTCCCATTAATCATATTTCCATGACTACATGTGCAAATATGTATGTGTGATAGTATGTGTGTGCACACATAGGACTAGACTGTCTCACCAGTGAAAAGGAAAGGCAGAATAGGTTTTTACAGTTCCTGGCCATTGATACTGATTTGATTTTCCCTGGGAAAGTCTGTGGCTGGAAATGCCCGCATAGATCCTTGGGAAGTAGTGAATAAAGAGTCAGAAGAGCTAGTACAGAAATAAAGATGTCCCTCTGCTTATGATGAGTTTGGGCTGTGACTAACCCATCCCAGATTGAACAATTACCAACCAAAAACCTATTTAACATACCAAAGCTTCTGAATATTCTACCTTAGCCTAGAAGACTTGAACTATGCTCAAAACAGTTACCTTAGACTACAGTTGAACAAAATCACCTAACGTACACTCTGCTCAATAATAATGTCGAATGCCTCACCCAATTTATGAAACCCTTTAATGAAAAATAGGATTTGAGGCAGGTATACTTTTACACCATCATAAAAAATATCATAAATGTAATGATTATACGTTGAAGACCAACTGTTATTCTGAATTTAAAATTTCAAAGTAAAATGGTGACAATACATGTGCCAAGATGATGGGCTTGTCTGGTAAAGTGCTTGCTGCACAAACACGAGGACCCAGAACCCATGTCAAATAGTGAGGCATGAGATGCATGTCCCTATAACTCTAGGAGTAGCCTAGTCCTCTAGGGGTCAAGCCAGGAAGATACTTGCAGGTTGCTGGCCAGCTGGTCCAGCCGAATCAGCAAACTCTAGGTTCAGAGAAAAACCCTGCCTGTCTCAAATAATAATAATGATGATGATGATGATGATGATGATGATGATGATGATGATAATGTGAAAAGTGATTAAGGAACACATGCAATGACATCTACCTTCATGCACATACATGCTCTCACATACATGTGCACAGACTTGTGCACACACACAAACATATACATAAATGTACACATAAAGAAGTGGTAAAGAATGGCATCATTCATATTTTTAGTTTGTGTTGCTCAGTGTGGGCACCGGAAACTATGGCAGTTGATGCAATGGCTAGCTGCCTTGTCAGTGACCTTCCCTGGGCTATCTGCATGAAGGAAGAGGGCTCTGATTCACCGAATCCATGCAGTTACTACTATTAATTTTTATCATAGAACACATCCTCCAAAAAAAGAGCAGGCGCCACTCTGGGCGATATGGTCATGAATATTACCCCTTCCCGCTGGCAATCATGTTGGAATTGATTGGACCCAGCGTGGCTCCTTCTGCTACAGTGCACACCTGGAGATCTCACTGCATGAAGAGTCAGGCTGGATGTTCAAAATTGAGCAAGTTTATTTATTATCTGAAGAGAGAGTTGGATAAATGGGGAGCCTTGGGGAAATAATTCTTACAGGTAGCACTCAGCTTCAAGGGGCTGTGGTGTCTCTCTGCTATTTCCTGATAGTAACTGATTTTTTTTTATGCAAAGAAAGACAGGGAGACTTTTTTTTTTCCAGAAAGATTTACTATCTCGTGTCAAAATGATCCTCTCACAGGTATGGTTTCCTCGTTTAATTTCACTGACATCCTGGGCCAGATTCTTGAAAAATGATTTCTGGTTTTTTTTTTCTTCTTCTTCTCTTCCACTTCTAACTTACTGGACTATAATAGGTAATGTCTTTAACTCCTTCTAGACCTAGCTCCACAAAAGCAAAAATAAAAACCAGGATATCTAGACTATATAAAAAGTAATGTCAAGGGAACAGGGTAGATATTTTTGATGTTATTGAAGAAAGAAAGAGCATACGTTATAGTACTAACAATTTTCATTATTTTCTTTAAACCATCCCAGAGAATAAGAATGAGGAAAAACAAAAGTGGGGGAAGAGGTGATTTAATGCCTCAGTCAACTGAAAGGGAGGGGCCCTTCCCCACAGTTCATGGGGTTCCCAGTTTTCAGCCCCTGGTACCTGAACAACCAGAGGCAGAATTTCAGTAAAGGCATTTGACATACAAGTACAGTGTCTGTTAGACCAAAAGTAAGTTTTAACATTTTATATAAGAAGACACAGAGAATTCTGAAACCTGAGATTTCAGAAACTCTATCTGTTGACTTCCCAGATGGTAAAAGCCCCTAAAATAGAGATTATTATTTTGTTTTACCTTCTTCCCATAATGCTTTCTGAGGTCTACTAGAAGAGGGTTTTTGATATATGGTTGATGAATAAGGATGTCATGTAACTGTGGGTGAGTTAAGAAGTGAATAGCCTGGTGTCACCTGCTTGGATTTTGCTTATTGTTGTCAATAATAGTTCATGGTAAATTTATAAAATAGTGATAATTATGAAAATGGAAAAATTATTATTGCTCACTGTAAATATTGTGGCTGATTTATTTCTGTGTATAAACACAGACATATATGCATGCACACATGTATGTGAAAGGTTTGTACATACATCTAGAACAAAAGTTGTGTCACTTATAGAATA
This sequence comes from Arvicanthis niloticus, assembly GCF_011762505.2. Classification (NCBI taxonomy): domain Eukaryota; kingdom Metazoa; phylum Chordata; class Mammalia; order Rodentia; family Muridae; genus Arvicanthis; species Arvicanthis niloticus. The sequence continues at coordinate 62,650,516 of NC_047665.1, read as the reverse complement.
GTTATGATTATCTATTGTAAAATTAATACTCTACTGTGAATATTTTCTCAGGTAAATAATGTCAAAGGCATGGCTGGGTGCATGGTGACATAATGACATTTTCCTGTAGAGTTTGAACATTTGAATCTTAATTTTTAAAAATAACTGTGATAATTTCCCTGTATTTAGGTGTCTTCAGCCTATATTCCATGGGCTGCATTCAGATGCATGAGGCCAAAGATAGCTATAAGTGTAATCCAACATACAATTCTAAGCTTACTTAAAACATTATAAGATTTCTTTTTTCTTTACAATGTTTTTGATAACTCACTTACATACTTGTTGAATGTAGACTTTGTAGATGACAAAGTGGTATATGATGGCAAAAGACTTGACATACCTGCACAGTAGAGTTTAGACCTTCTAAGATGATTTCCTAGACACAGCATGGAAGAACTGTCCTCAAGTTCTTGACTCCCTTCGCCACATGCTCACTGATTTCTCACATCTTCTTCTTTTGCTGTGTGTGCCCTGTGTCTGGGAGTGTTTTGCTTTACTGTGTGTGTGTGTGTAAGAAAGTTTGCCTGTCCTATGAGAAAATAGAAACAACCAGTTCTATCACCAGTCATCAGAAAGGCAACAGGTGGGAAGAGGCGCTTTCAGACAGAGTTACACAATAGAATCAGGAACAAAATGTTTCCAACAAAGCAAATCCCAGAATAAGACAACTTCACTGATGAAGTTTGCTTTTACAAAACAAATAGGAATTATTCTCAAACTATTACTATAATATAAAGAAAGGAAATTTCACCTTATGAGACCAGTATTAGCCTTTTACCAAAAACAGATGTGGCTACAAACACAGCTATGGAAAAAAAAAAGACACAGAGCAATATTCCTATGAGCAAAGCTGCAAAAGTTTTCAACAAACTTCAATTCTGACTGCACACACAAAAAAAGACTATACACAGTCACCAAATGCGTATCATCCCAGGGCTATATGCATGCATAAGTCAGCAAATGTAATGAGTCAAACCAAGAGAATGAAAAACAGAAACCATGCAATCATATAGACAGTTGCAAAAAAATCATTCAATAAAATTCTAGATTAACTATAGCAGCAGCAGTGACATGACCATCATCATCGTCGTCATCATTGTCACCATCATTGTGCCAGCCAGATCTCATGGCACATCAGTATGGGAGGCTAAGGTCAGGAAGATGGCCATTCCAGGAGTCTTTGAGCTATGGAGTAAGGTCAAGGCCAGTATAGACAATTAGATGAGAATCGTTTTAAATTTTTGTTAATAGAAAAAAGTCACAGTAGAGCGTTTGCCTAGCATGAGAAGGGCCTTTTGTTCAATCTCTAATATAAGGCAGCAAGGGAGAGGGATCTATATATGACAATCCACAGCCAGAACCACACTAAATAAGGATACACCGCTATCATTTATTCTAGGATCAGAAATGAGGTAAAGGTTTATTTACTCATACTGTTAATCAACACAGTATTCCAAGTCTGAGCCAGCACAGAGAGAAAAATCAAAGGAATCTGGATAGGAGAGCAGAAGGAGAAATTATCCCTATTTGCAAACAGTATGATTCTGTATGGCAAGAAAGCTAGACTTGGCCAAGAGTGTTCAAACTGACCAGTCACCTCAGTAAGTTGGCATGATATTAAACCAATTTCAAGAATCAATGGTATTTGTACCATCAGTAGCAAAACTGCTGGAAAAAAAACAATCTTAATGCTAGCTGTTACAGCAAATAACCTGTATAAATAAATTTAACTGAGGAAGTGAATTATCTCCAAAAATGAAAATTACAGAACACCAATAAAGGAAACTAAAGATAACGTACCAAATATAAACACATTCCATTTTATAGACTAATTAATATTGTTAACATGCCGGCACTATCCTGAGTGATCTACAGAAGCAATGCAATTCCCATCAAATGCTAATGACATTCTTCACCGAAATGGGAACAGGGAAAAAAGGGAAAATCTCCTAAAATTTAGATAAAACCACTAATGACTCTGAATCGCCAGAACATTCCTGACCAAAACAAAGAAAGCTGGAGGCAGAGTAACATTGCAGCCCAAACACACTGCAAAGGACGCACACAGAGCAGTGCAGTGGGATGGCGAATGTAGAATAACAGCCACATAATGATGGCCAATCTGTTCCCAACAACAATAACAAACCAGAAAAAATATACGTTAGGAAACAAGTCTCCTCAATAAAGGATGCAAGCAAGACTGGCTATCCACGTGCAGAAGAATAAAGAGCCTTCTCTGTTTTCTAGACGCACATTTCCGGGAAACACTCTGAGACACTGTCTAGGTGAAGACACGCCCACTGAGAGCACCGCCTACAAAAGTAAAAATGGACCAATGAGACTGGCCTCAGTCTAAAAACTCCTGCACAAGTGGAATAATCAAGAGTTAAAAAGACAACTTACAGAATGGGACAATATCTGCAAACTACTTATCCATGTTCAGAATAGTAACCAGAAATGGGGAGTTGTCAAAAGACATGCAGATGGCCAATAAGAGTATGAAGATGTTCTTAGTATCGATAATCATCAGTGAGATACATATTGAAACCACGATGAGATATTACATCCCTCTGTGTGTGTGTGCATGTTTGTTTAGGTGCATGTATATATGGGTGCACATGTGTCCATGTAGAGGCTAGAGTTTAATGTTAAAGCGTCACTCTTCAGGAAACGGTACCTATCTGGCCTGAGGGCTGCTGAGTAAGCTAGACTGGATGGTCAAGAAACCCAGGGATCTGACTCTTCTGTCTCCCAGTTCTGGGATTAAAATATATTGTCTTTCTATTACTGTGAACATTGAATGAATGAATGAATGAATGAATGACAAGTGCACATCACCATGCTCACCTTTTATATGGGTTATAAGAATTGAATTTAGGTCTTTGTGCTTGCACTTTGCCAACTGAGTCATTCTACCAGTCCCTATACATACAGTGTGTGTGTGTGTGTGTATGTGTGTGTGTGTGTGTGTACTGGCAAGGATGTGGAGAAAGAGAAACTCTCCTACACTGGTAATAGAAATGCAAATTAGTACAACCATTATGGAAAACAGTATGGAGGTTCCTCAAAACATTAAAAATAGAGCTGCCATGTGATTTGGCAATCCCACTCCTGTGGGGTATATCCAAAGGAAAGAAAACCAACATGTCAGAGAAATAGCCACACTTGCATATAAATGCAGCACTACTCACCCTAGCTAGCATGTAAAACCAAGCTAGAACTCCGTCCGTGGATTCATAGATAAAGGAAATGAAGTCTTAGTTGTCATAAAAATGATAAAATCTGTCATTTGCTGCAACATGGGTATAAGTCAAGGACATTGAGCTTAGTGACCTATCAGGCATGAAAGACAAATGCTCCACATTCTCTTCAAAGAAAGAACTGACAGTTGATACCAGAAGTCAAGAACAGTGATTTCTAGAGCCAGGGAAGATGGGAAAGGCAAGGGAGGTGGAGAGGTTGGTAATGGCTTCAGGGGGTTGATGGCTAAGAGGAATAGGTTCTCATATTCTGTAGCACATTAGGGTAAGTATGGTTGAAACTAGTTAACAGGTATGAGCGATCCATTAAAATAGCTCATGAATTTTGAATGTTTTCAATACAAAGATATGATAACTCTCAGAGTTGCTTAATGGTCCCGGGGGTTCCATTGAGATGATAAAAGTATTTTAGACCTAGATAAAGGTCTCACTTGTGCACTATTAATGTGTAAAATTGCTAATATAAGTGACATGGTTTTCACTTCAGTTAAAAAGGAAGGAAATCCAGATGTTCATGTGAAACTCAGACTCACCCTACAGGAGCTAAGGTACCTTGTGAGCATATAGCATGCACCCATGCCATCGGCACTAGAGCGTAGGCACCTATGTGGTGTGGAACCCGCATGAAGAATAACGTACCCAATGGCATAGAGTATACACCCAAGGCATTGGCATGAGAACACATGGTAGGCTTAGGGAAACTGGGGAGGCATAGAAAGGAAACACTGGCAACTGAGAAAGAGGCAAGTGGATATAAGGACCAGCAGTATTCCGTGAACAGTGGAGGTTGGTATTATGTGAAAGCCTATACTCTCAATTCATCCTCTGGTAGTTTTCAGAGGGACTTCAGGGCCACCCTTTACACACACACACACACACACACACACACACACACACACACACACTGCATATCAATAATGATCAGAGTCAATCCTGAGTATCCACAGCAACACCTCCAGAAGGTGACTTTCTAGAGCAGTCGGAATAAGAGCAGATGGGAAACTCCTCAGGGTGGTCATTGAAAGTTTTCTGGTTTTATCAACATGTGTAGTTAACTGCACACTCCTAAGCCCTAGATTTCAGTTCCTTAAAACCCCATCTTCAGAGAACTACAGAGTGGGAGTTTCTCTCAGTTATGTCAACTTTGAAATGGGAAGACTTGCAATAGGCAAGAGACACAGGAGGGAGAGAAAGGAAGGGAAGGAGGGAGGGAAGAAGGGAGGGAGTCCCCATTCACAACAGAACTAATTGAGAAAAAGGAGTGTGAAGTCTTGGAAAGGAAATAGTGCATTGTCCTCTGTGTCACCAGAATAAGAAGTAAGCCATTGACCTGCTAAGAGGACCTGGCATTGACCCTAAAATATCACAGTGGTATTTCTAAGCATGTGCTGTTAAAACAACAACAACAAACTGCAAGTGAAGTATACCAGTCTGTGACTATAGAGGCGTACACATGTCATAGTCTGTTTTTTGCTAATATGCCTGTTTACCATAACCTATTAAGAAGGTTAACATTGTTCATTCAAATGGTGTTTCGTTTCTTATGAATCCTCCAGTGTTATAAAGCCTCAGGTGTTAAGAATCCCATTAGTTATGATGAAAGAGGAAGGCAGAAGCATTTTTTTTAAAAAAAAAAGCAAAAAGAGGCTATAAGAGAAGCCATACGTCTCTGCATTGGAGTCTGGTCTGGTTCTAGCTGGCGTTCCTCTTGCCATATGCCATTTAGTCTTCGGTGCTAACTATACCAACTCTCATTACTCTGCTTCGACCCCACAGCTATGAATTATGCCCACTTCCACAAATGCACAGCACATGTTAGAACTCATGAAGTCTTCTCAATGGTTCTACCCAGCCGTCCACTGACTGCTGCTTATGTAGTCAGTCTTCCACTCCGCCATCACCTCATCCTGCTCCACAGATCACCTTTTGTCGGTTCCGAGTGGCTTTTGTCTCTTCTCCAGCTAAGTTTTAAGCTCCCAGAAGCTTGGTCTGTACCCATGATCTACATCCATTCCCCAACTCTTTCCCCCCACCCCCACCCCCCATAAGCTTTTATTGCACACTCAGTGTATGGTAAGACAGCAGAAAAGTTTCAAAGCAGCACAGTCCATTTCTGGTTTCTGTAGTTTTTGCTTTATTTGTTATAATGAGGTTTCCAGGCATAAAACCACACAATACAAGTATTTGGAGCATCCACGGCAGAGTTCCAATGTGAGGCCCATCACTTGGTACATTATTCTTGATTGATGGGTAGATTAATTAAGAAGCAACTTATCAGAGGAGAAGCAGCGTGCTGTCTCATTGACTTATAGACAGCCTGTATGTGTTTCAAAGTCATCTGCAGTAGGGGCATCCTCTTCATATTCTTCCCCAGATCATCAATGCCAGACATCTTATTCAAACAGAAAACAAAATTAGCCATGGTTGATCCAGAGTGGAATTTCTGAAAACAGTATGCAACTTGACCTAGATATTGACAAGGATAACAGTGGAGTGCTTGATGGTAGAGTCAGCAAAGACAGGTTGGTCTTCTTTATTTCTTTGTGGAATTACTGTCTACACAAATATATTTAATTCACATTACTGTGTATATGGTGCTGATGGCTACAGCCTGTTGAGGTGATTATGAATGCAATAGGAATAAATCATCCTTTGTTGACCCCTGTAAGCAAAATGTATGCAAAACTGCTTCCAATCTTTCAAGGAACCTGCTATGTTTTCACACTGAGTAACCTGGAGGAGAGACACACAGAGCTTCCTGGAAGCACAGAGTAAGAGTCACATGTCGGTAATGTCACGAGCATGGATGCACTTGAACTTTTCCCTAATACTGTAGAGAGAGCGTGTAGGCTCTTCTGTGGAGAGCTTTATAGAGAAGAAAACAAGTCTGAGGAATTTCAGAACTCTCTCAAGGAGAGAGGTTCAAAAGAGGGTCTTTCATGAATCAGGTTGAGAGTGGATGAATAAAAACAGTGTAGGGGAGCCTACCACACGGCAGCGGAACAACGTAATGGGTTTCTGTTAGCAGTGCTTCTTATATGGGTTTTATTTCCCAAGTAAGCGTTTATAATTTTCCTTTTATTTTTTTCAATACTAAAAAGATTATACACGTTTCTGTTTTAACAAGCTAATCAATATCTTTTGAGTAAGTTTAGACAACATGTTAAAAACTTGTGAGTAATGCATTAACCAGGTAATGTCATATGCAGTTGGTAGTGCGACAGATAGAAATGGAGCCCAGTGGTAGAGCCTTTACCTGCCCAGCATGGACAAGGCCGTGAACTCTACTGCCAGTACTGAGAAAAGCAATTAAAAGTTCAAAGAGTTGAAGTCACTGTTTGCAGAGGTTGTAGCTAGTGATACGGTAGAGGGCTTGACTTGGATGTGTTAGGCCTTTGGTTCTAACCTAAGTACAGAAAAAAGAAATTTAAAAATAAACTCTCTCTCTCTCTCTCTCTCTCTCTCTCTCTCTCTCTTTCTCTTTCTCTCTCTGTTTGTGTGTGTGTGTGTTATACAGAGGTAAAGAAAATCCTGCTAGCAGTTTTCATAAAACTGGAGAACTAGAGACCTCTTTTTCCAGATCTAAAAGAGCAGTTTTATGCAAAGCTTTGGAACGTTAATTGGGAATCATCTTGGATGATAGTGGACAGTAACTTGAGAGACAAAAGCGCGAGGGAGGTAGCTGTGCAACTTCAGCGGAGATGGAGAGCTGTGTGTGAGTCCCCAACTAATGACATGACATGAGATTAGTGGAGAGCGGTGGAGACGATGGCCTGGGTGAGATTCTATCCAGGGCTGTCAGAGTGGAGGCTGGTAGAAGTAGACACAGACAGCCTAGTGAGAAAATGATTGTGAAATAGTTGTGAAATAAAGAGGAAATAGGAAGTAAGGATACGGCAGCATTAAAGAAAGAAGGAACGCACAGAAAAAAATTATCCTTACTCACAAGGAGACCCAGCATTTACCAGGAAGGGCTGGGAGCGGGGAATCCAGACAGTTGAATCAAAAAACCCAATCTAAATGTGAAAGTGAGGTATGTGCACTAAAGCTGGGAATATTCATCAACGTGTTAAATGTCACACATTCTAAAAATATGAGCTAGATTTCAACAGCCTATAAAGACCGATGATTGGAATCTTGCTTCTATGATGCCATAGCGATTCAGATGGTTCTTAAGTCTCCATGGCAACAGACGACACTACTGTTTGTTCTTCTTTGAAGTCACATGACAACTGATGTAACATTTAGGGAGCAGAGAGAAAATGTAAGAGAAGCACTTACATTTCCTAATCAGTGACCCCGGCACCAAGGGCTACTGTGGAAGGCTTTTATTGGCCCTATGGGTTATAGTGGTCAGAACCAGGGAGAAGAATTAGCAGGTAAAGACAACTGTCTCCAAACCAGAACTGAGTTCAGTCTCCAAGGCCCACTTGTAGAAGGAAAGAATCAATTCCTGCAAGTTATCCTGGGACCTTTACTTATATGTGTCAACCCCCCCCACACACACACACACGAAATAAAACTGTAAAAACAAATTTCAAAAAATAAGCATTAACTAGTAGGATCTGGGTGTTATCTTGGTCTTCATCAGCAGTTGCTCTATATGAACAGTGGTGTGGTTTATGGATTGAATGCTAATGTAGGGAAGATCCCCTCAGGCTTCCACTTGTAATATCTAATCATCTTAGTTGTGTCGATGGTACACTGGGTTAGCCATGAACAGCCTACAATTTGCACTTCAAAATGAACTAGAGACTCATCTACTAACTAAGGATATATTGTTATATCATGATGCATGGACTGTAATTCCCTGTTTCTTGGTTTTCCATCTATGAAATAGAAGCATTCACCAATGGGTTCTTTTCTTAGTCAAAGGGGAAGGTCTATAAAGCATTTAGTCAAATTTTGTCAAATGGTTTTTGGGGCCCTGTCTGAAAGAAACAGCAGTCTTGGCCTTGTGTGTAGAGGTGTCAAGACGCTGCATTTCTTAACCTGTAGTTAGGTAGAACATCCCGAAACTTGCATGCATGAGAAGTACAGAAGGGGACTCTCCCTTGAGTGTTCATTAAAGTTACGAGGAAGGATTCAATTCAATTCCCAAAGCTTTTTACCATTATCAAGTTTAGTGAGTTAAGATCCATAAACTCAACATGGCTTGGTTTTTCAGTGGAGTCAGAAGTTCACAGGCACTAAATGCAAGTGATGATGCTAACACATATCACTGTCCGGACACTTCACTGTCCCTCATTATTTATCTTTTCCTTTAGTGTGTGAAAATTTCTAGAGAAGAGCAGACATGGCCCATGCCTATTTATCCTCTTTTTCTTCCTTCTTTCTTCAACTCACATGCTTGCATTTTTGATATTTTGCTGTGGGGTTTAAAAGTCGAGACAGTGATACAGGGATTCTTGGAGCTAAGAACATTCTGGCAATGCTATAGCAACAGCATTGATGGAAGCTATTAAGCTCGTATCTTCCAGGTCACTGGATAGAGAAACAGAAAATACGGAGCTGGGAGACCATGTGCTTAAAGGCTGAAATGCAGTTGAAGGTTAAAAGACAACAAGGTCACAGAGTAACCTGAACTAAATGCTGACGGTGCAGGATAGATGTGCGGACAGGAGCTGGTTACTCAGAGAACGTTCCTGGAAGAGAGTTGATATGCATTTGGAAGAGACCTAGTATTTAAAGAGTGCTTATGAAGTAATGGACTTTGGGTCCTTTGCCTGCTTTTTCTCATGGATTGAAAGATAGATTCTTGATAACATAATGCACATGGAAAGGAATTATTGGTAGCACTGAAGCTGGTTGTGTAATTCATTTGCCAGGAGGGCAGAAATAAAAAAATAAAAAATAAAAAAAAAATAAAAAAAAATAAAAAAAAAAAGATGCCAGATGACTCCAAAAGACCAAATAAAGATTTCAGGTGTAAGGAGGAAACACAAACCACTTTTTTTGTAGAGAATTCTTTGTGCCCAACCATGGAACTTAAGAGAAAGATATCCAAGATTGAGGAAAGCAATGTGATTACTAAACACATTCAAGCATTACGTTATGGACTATAGTCTAGAAGAGGCAAAACCAAGGATGCATGCAGGGCCAGCTTGAAGAAGGGTTGCCATGGAGAAGAGTGTTGGCGTAATGTAAGGGCAGATCTCATTAGAGGAAAGAAGTTGGATTTGAGCATTAAATTTGAAAAGCCTGTAAGGCAGATATCTTTGCTATGGAATATTAGCAAGCTGAGAACTGCCCAATGGGAGCTACTGGGATGTATCCTCATCACCTTCTTCCTGGGGAAACTAGGAAACATGCAAAGCTAGTAGAGATGTATCTATTATGTTTCTCATCTCTGGGACCAGATACTTGACAAGAAGGGAGGAAGGGTTTATTTGGGTTTGCAGTTTGAAGGGATACAGTCAACCATGGCAGAGAAATCACTGGTGACAGGAACATGAGGCATCTGGTCACACTGTATCTGCAGGTAGGAAGCAGAGAGTAAGCAGGAAGTACCCCAGGCCATCAAACTTCACGACTCATTCCCAGTGACTCACTTTTTCCACCAAGGGTACATCTCTTCACAGTTCTACAATCTTCCAAAATAGCTAAGGACCAATTTAGAATACATAAACCTATGGGGGACATTTCACATTCAAAGCACGACAACACAGTCTACCTCCCCAACACACATGGTTTATTCCCACCTAATGGATTATGAAATAAAGCAAAGTCAGACTGTCCACGTGTACTAACTTTCAAATCAAATACTTTCAGTATTTTTCAAGTCTGTTCTCTGTAATGGTGTTATGAGCTTTCTGTTACAGCTGCTTTCTTAGGTACATTTGAGGGTAAAGAGAGAAGTCTATTAGCTATAGCACAAAATGTCCATAGAGATAGTTTTTGAAATAATTCCACTATAATAACTCCATTCCTTTATTTTATGCACAGCAGACAAGATGCTAAGTGAGACAAAAAGTCTCAACCTTCTGTAATCTTAAGAAAACCATCAACTTCCCTGGGACTTGACTTATCTGTAATGAGTGAATTGATTAAGTAACATAATTCAGCTCTAATATTCTGTGGTGTTTGTATTACATAGTTAGGCTTAATGATGCCTTTAAGAAACAGTGTTGCTGCTTTTATGCGTGTGGGCTACTTCTTGTTGTGACTAAGCGTATTATTGAAATGTTAGCTTGTGTCCAGGGCCATCAGACACAGTGATCTCTTTTGATTAATCTCTAACGAAAACCCCAAAATTCCTGGGGCTCAAATAAACCGATGGATTCTCAAATTATGCTCTCTTCTAACATGAGAATACAAATATAGTTAAAAGAAAGACTGTTCAGTTCCTTTGTGTAGGTCACAGGAGTTAGGCCAACTATAAGTGGGGTCTTGAGAACATAACATCGCCTTTACTGCACTGGTTCTAGCCTACTCTACAGTCTTCAGTGGTCCACTCACCCCAGGCCTGGATAGCTGACTCACTGATCTTTGTGCTGCCTTTGACACCTGCCACCTGCACTCCTGCCAAGCCATTTTCTATGGGGAGGCACTAAATCTGCCTCTGCCCCGCTGCCACCAGCACTCTTTCCTGCTCTCTGCAGAACCTGTTTCCCCCTGCTGGATCCTTCCCACAGCTTCAAATGCTCCTGAGTCCACATCCCTACTGGCTAGGTAGGTACCAGCCCTCTCTACTCTGGCCTTCATGACTCTATACAAGTGCCATAAATGCCCCTCCCCAGTGTGGCTCCTGATATGAGAATTGTTCTGCCATGGATGCCAACAGATTGCCACTCTGTTCACCTTAGCACCCTCTTGTAGAGAACCTCACTGATAGACACTATAATCCTAAACCATGACTGTCACCTGTACCAGTAACATCTGTCCCTGGAGTTCTTACCCACACAATCTATTCTCTCTTCCAAAGATTGTAACATTTTTCCACCAGTAAGTACTTTTTCCTTTTTAATGATCTGTCTCTAGTCTTCAATGGAGTTAGAGAAATACGGAGAAGTTAATGTGCATTAGGAAACATGCACAGTGTGACAGAATTTGCCAGGGTTCTTGGGCCCTGCCTTTGCTGCATGCAATATTCTGATCTTCATTCTTTTGTTTCTGTTTCCTGAGACAGATCTCAGAGAATAACTGGGCCGGCCTCCAACTCACAATGGTTCTTCTATCTCTGTCTCCTGAGTGTTGTCTCCCAAGCATGTACCATCACCCAACTCAGGAATAATTTATTTTTAGTGTGTGTGTCTGTGTGTGTGTGTGCACACGCGCGCGCACGCACACATGTCCTTGTACATGTGAAGCCCAAGGTTGACATACCAAGTTTTCCTCAACTCCTCTGCACCTTATGCATTGAGGCAAGGTCTCTTAACTGAACTCAGAGCTCACAAATATAGGCTACTGTAGCTAGGAGTTTCCTTCTGGGACCCTTTTCCTCTGCCTTCTGAGTTCTTGAGTTAGAGGTGGGCAGCTATGCCTTCCTGGCTTTTACCTGGGTTCTATGAGTCTAAACTCTATTATTAATGCATGTACAGCAAATGCTTTATCCATTGAGCCATCCATCCTTCAAGCCTGGGGAATGGGAACCCTTGTTCCCCAAAACCTGCTCTCTAGATGTTGAGACTTAGTGCCTCATCTATCTCTGAGGAAAAACAAGGGCTCAAGGAAAGTATGAAAGGCATCCATTGCTAATCCTTTCTCTTGGGTCTCTCTAGAGAAAACATCTTAGGCAAATGGGTCTTCCTGGATTCTTGGAATAAGCATGCAAAATAGACCCCACAAAGGCATTGCACACACTATATTATGGACACGATAGGAAAACAAGATGCAATGCTAATTCTCAGCTATGCACTTAGGCAAAACCTGTCCAGACTGGCTGGGGAGAAAGGTTAATCAACATGGGAAATAGCCTTGGGTTCTAAGAAAGAAATAGCAAAGTCAAGGCCCCAGGGAATCAAATCCAATGCATTCCTTTCTCCTGGGCATTGTTTTCTGTTATTCCAAGCTCTCTTGTTGCGTAGCTGTCTAAACACATTCTGACATGAAAGGGAAGTACCCTGAGCTCCCAGAGTGGTCATGTTTGTTTATGCTCCACGGCTGGCTTGTGCCTGCACAGTTACATCCTGGCAGTTCATCACAGTCACATCCTGGCTGTCCCTGTCTAAGATGCGGTTACAGAAATCCACAATTTCCTTTATAAACAGAAAAAGACAAAATGGGCTTTTATTCACCAACCCTCTTCTCTTTCACTTTGAATAGACAGTTCCTGTGCAGTGCACCTGGGCTCCTAGGAAGGGAAGAGTCTGTTCACAGAGAGGTGAAGGGAAAGCCATCCTGCCAAGCTTGGGCATGCATTGCTGCCAGTACATAGAGTACCCCTTAGGAGATGGGCATAGTGCCTTGCACAAAATACTTTAGGCTTCATTAAGCAAGTGAATTGTCTTAAATTAAAAAATATTATCCTTTCTACTTTTGAATATTTAATAGAATAGAAAGTTGGCTAAGAAAATCTCAGCATAGATTTTAATAAGCCAGAGATTTTTTTTAAAAGGCTCTGTTGTATTTTATAAAGGAAAGAAAGAAAGAAAGAAAGAAAGAAAGAAAGAAAGAAAGAAAGAAAGAGAAAGAAAGAAGTCAGGGGTATGTTTTGTAGAGCCAGGTATGGTGAGGTGGAAGGGATGCCTCTGTGGGCCCATGCTGAGGCATCCTTTCCTCCTGAGGTACCAGCCATATGATGGCTATAGTATGGAATTGAATTTCTTTGGGGAATGGGAAGGGAATTTATAAAAGAGATAAGTTTGTTAACAGCATGAACAGTCTTTAAGGTGAGCTTAGGGGAAAAAACCCTTTCATGGAGCAGAAGAAGCAAGAAGGGCTTTTTTTCTTTCTGTTTAGGAGACTGAACATATATTATTCAAAATATATATTCATATATATCATAATGAGAAACAATTTTAATATATAAATTTTAATACATAAATTTTAATTATATATATATATATATATCATAATGAGAAACAGTTTGAAGTTTACATTTAAAAGACAATTAAAGGAAACTCAGAACCTTGACCTTGTGAATACATTAGTTGATCGTTTAGTTTAGCTTGAGAAACACCTTAAGTCTGCAGTTAAAAGACAGCCAAAGGAAACTTAAAATTTGTAACTGTGGTCGCTGACAGTATAGATTTCGCATGAGAAACACTTTAAGCCTATAGTTAAAAGACAACCAAAGGAAACTTAAAAATTTGAACTCATGATTATAAAAGTTGGATCATAGAGTGGAGTGTTTTACTAGAGTTAGGCTAGTTTATAAGAACTCTATTGATTAATGTTAAGACAGTGACATAACAAAGGGTTTCGGTGATCTGCTTTTTAAAGGCTAAGTGCCTTTCCCCAAACTATGTCCAGGTAAATCATGCGTGGAAACCATACAAAGTTTTAAAATAGCAGGGTTTTGCCCCATGGCTACCATCATACTAACAATTTATGTTTCTATGATTAATTACCAATACGATTAAAATCAATGCCATTCTCACCTTGAGTTTAATTCCTTAGGTTCAGGCTGAAGTTCTGAGCGAGGAAAGATCCGTTCTCATTAGAAAGAAGGCATAAACATTTACTTCCTCAGCTGATGGAAATCCAGGCATTTCTATGGCTTCAGGCACTGAGACCTAATCTTTTGTTCCTAGAAATAACAGGATCGGAGTTTCCCTTGTAAGGGGCACATTGAAATATCAAGGTAAAAATGTATCTCACAAAAAGCAGAATTCATCCCAAGTTCTTGAATAAAAGATGCTATGATAGTCGGTTTACTGACAACCCAGATGGATTTAGAATGGCCCCTTCCCCCTTTGTCTTTGTAGGTGCTTCTGGGAGTATAGCTAAGGAGAGCACCTTTTACAAGCTGGAATCCAGGCCTGAGTAAAGAGAGGGGAAGGAGAAAGCCCCTCCAAGCACGGGCATCTGCTTCTCTGCTTACTGATCTACACAGTCATGAGCAAGGAGCCTTATGCTTTCCTCCTCAAGGCCAAGAGCAGCTTAAGATGCCACACCTTCTGCTCTGTGATGGACTGTACCTCGAAGCTGTAAGCCAAAATAGGCTAAATTGCTGTCAGGTATTTGGTCACAACAAGGAGAAAAGCAAATAATACCAATCCCTATCAATACCAACCACCATTTATTTCTCTTGACTCAGTTTAAAAAAAAAAAAAAAAAAAAACTCCAATTAAACAATTACTTTCTTTTGTGCCATCAGTTGAAACTGATCAAAACCTTAAGATTTTGTAGTAGGGGATTAGGGAGATAACTCAGGGTTGGCTGCCCTTGTAAAGGATTTGGGTTTGGTTCCCAGCATCTACATGACAGCCAAAACCCCCTGTAACTCTAGTTCCAGGGGTCCAGTGCCCTCTCCTGACTTCACTGGGCACCAGTGTATATGTGATGTGTGTATAAAACTCAGGCAGGCTCATACACCTACACTAAATAAATAAACCCTTCTTTTTAAAAGATTGAGAATTGATTTGAAAAATTAATCAAAGCTTGTAAATAATGCACATACAACAAATACAAATAATGTATTTGTTGTATGGGAAGTCATAATTTCCCCCAAATTGCATTAGGCAATCCCAGCACTTTAATTAAAGGTACTGTCAAGTTGGATGCAGGTGTTTTATTATTATTATTATTATTATTATTATTATTATTATTATTATTTTAACTTCTAAAATTAAATAACTTAAAAGGAGCTTTTACTATAAAAGAATTTCCTTCAGGGTTTTCAATAAATTAATGTACAATTTTTTTTTCAAGAGACTTCTAATGGAGAGAAAAGAACCCTGTCATTTCCCTCATTTTTTTGGCAAAAAAAAGTGGTTTCAGGTAGAGTGAGGTATGAATTAAGTTTTAAACTAAGAAAAATAGATGGTAAAAATCTATGACCAGGAAGTCAGACATCAGCACTCATAAATATACTGCTTTCTATTGTCTTCAAATAAGATATTTTCTGACAAGACTGGAGGAGATGGCTCGCCGGTTAAGAGCACTTGTTGCTCTTCCAAAAACCCAGCTCCAAAGTCCCAGCACCCATGTGTCAGCTCACAACCTCTGTAACTCTAGTTCCCGAGAACTTAATGCTCTCTTCTGGCTTTCTTGGGCACCAGCATCTACGTGGTGGACATCCATCCATACAGACCAAACACCCATACACATAAAATAAGCAAGATAAATCCAATAAGATATTAAGTGAAATAAAAATAAGTAAGATAAATACAGACATGTTCTGCTTATCTGGTATTTTCATACAAGTTGTTCTTGAAATCCTTTCTCAGCACTGACTCCACCTTTCCATCATGACAGCCCTACAGACTAACAGAGTAAAACTTGCTTTTCCTGGATGGGAGTGCAGCGTGGCTGTAGCTCAGTGGAAGTGTGTATGCTTAGCATGCATGAGGACCTGGGTTCAGTTCCCAGTACCCCTACCCCCGCCACAAAAGACTAGTGTTTTGTGTGAAGCATTAATGTCTGAGGAAATTAATACCTATTCCAACCTTTGGTTCCACAGTTACTGTTGATTCTTCTCTCTCTCTCTCTCTCTCTCTCTCTCTCTCTCTCTCTCTCTCTCTCTCTAATTGTTTCTTCACAACATAATTTCAACCATTTATCTAAGCCAGTGCCAGTCCCAATCTGTGGGGTTCTTCAAAATATGCAGCCACTATTCTTCATCTCAGTACCCATAGAACAGGGCCTGTAGCTGAACCTGACATGCAATAAATAGTAGGTTCTTCTCTACTCGGGAACGTGGCTTGAGGCAAGCTTACCACATCTCAGAACCAACTTAGGTAAGCTTAGTAGTTAGTGGGTTCCTTTACATATCCTAAATCTAGGATAGTCTCATTGGAGAATAACTTTCTTGCTCACTTGACACAGCTTGGGGATTCTGAGGAGCCTCAAAAGCCAGAAGTACGTGGATTGTCATCAGTTTGATCACTACTACTTTTCTGTCATTTGGGGATTATTTGGATAAAGATGGGGCAATTTGACTATAGTACTGGGATTGGCTCTTAGCAGGAAAAGAAACCCAGGTAAGCAAGTGAAGCAAACGAAAGTTTAACATGATTTCTGTAAGGGCCAGTCACTCCTAAACATTTTGACAGACTTATCAATAAAAATCCTATAGTAATCATTTAATAATGTATACATATATTGAAATTGCTCATGTTCTATCCCTCTATTCATTAGCTTTTATTGTCATTTGTAACTTTAATTTTTTAAGCCTTATTTTTAATGATGGTGTAAGGGTCCATGATTTGCTGGAGAATGATACCCCTGACTCAAAATAGTATGTAAATGCAAAGAATGTTTTATTCTGCACAAGTCCAGCATGCTGAGGTCTCCTATTACCAGAATAGACACCCAAGCGAGCTTGCAGGCCTGATTTAAAGCACATTAGGAAATTTCAGAGTAGGTGACCTCTAGGTTAATCTGTTGGATCCATCTCTATGGACATTCCATTACCGGGGTTTGGGGGCTGAAAACTTGCTGGGGAGGTTGAAAACTGCTGCTGACCCATTGTTCTTGCCTTAGGCTAGGTGGCAGGGCAGCTTCTGAGGCCTGGACTTGCCTAGAATTGCCCAGTTCTTGGAAACAGA
This sequence comes from Arvicanthis niloticus, assembly GCF_011762505.2. Taxonomy (NCBI): domain Eukaryota; kingdom Metazoa; phylum Chordata; class Mammalia; order Rodentia; family Muridae; genus Arvicanthis; species Arvicanthis niloticus. The sequence goes on along the minus strand of NC_047665.1, from coordinate 62,633,565 downwards.
TGTAGGCCTAGTCTCCTTAATTGCCGATTTGAAGCCTGTCATGGAATCAGCCTAGCCTTCTCAACGGTTTTTAAAAACTTTAATCTCTTTTTTAGCCCACCACCCACCAGAGGTAGTGGAAAAGAAAGGATGCGGGAGAAGTGGCCCTGTTTAGAAAGGTTCTATGGAACAGCTCCAATCTGTGTTGTTTGGAGATGAGCAGTTCAGTTCACAGGTCTGCAGCAGCTCGATCCACTAGCCTACGGGGGAGAGAGGCACTTCACATTCAAAACATAAACACCATATACCACACCACACACACACACACACACACACACACACACACACTTTTCATTTAAACAAAAAGAAAATGTTTCCTTACCTAATGTCCCTCAGCACAAATTCTTCTTTGGGAACTTTGAAATATCCACCCCAACAGAAACAAAAGTGTTCAAACAACGCTCTTACCTGCATCTTTCCTCAGAGCTGGGTGGAGAGGGTTAAAGAGACATGCCAGCTCCTGCTCTACCAGATGCTGTGTCTCAACTTCCTCCTCCATCAGGGCTTCCCAAATGTCTTCTGAGGGGTCCCTGGAGCAATGGCTTGGGAAGCAACAGCTTCTGGGGTTCTCTGTCCTAACAAAAGCTCTTAAATGGAAAGTCTTAAAGGCAAAAAGCAAAAATGTAAATATCTCTTTTCAAAAGCTTCAGAGTAATCACTCTGTCTTTTATGTATCTTCAACAAACACATGAGTAGATAAAGACCCATTTCTAGCTCAAGTTTTTATGATAATGACAAAAAATGCAGTTCTATTTTCTCCACTCTGTGGCTTTTTTCAGAGAGACAGGAAGCTCGGAAGGAAGATGTCTCCCAGGGCTAGATTCCAATTAACTTCTGTACCAAGTGCTGATAACTTTAGGCAATCACTGTTCTTTGGAAAATGGGGCAGAGACTCTAAAAGATCATAAAGACAAGATGACTGATCAACCAAGACCCAGAGCTGTCTGACTGTTTTCCCCAGCCGGCCATAACTGTAGAGACTCATCAACGAAACACAGTAAGTCTTCTCTGAAGTAGTCAGTAACGTGAAGGTGTTGGGATGTGTATATGAGAACAGACTTTGATAATCATATAGCCCATCGTTCTATGTGAGCTTTCCCGGGTCTCATAGAATAGCTTGACATATGGAGTTGAAGACCCACATTTGGGGTTTCTATGCTGGATCTGATCTGAATTGCACATGTACACATAAGTGTGTGATTCCTTTGTCTTGGTTTTTGATGCAAGTCTATCACTGAACCCAGGCCAATTCAGCTAGATTGCCTGGCCAATAAGCCCAGAGATCTTTCTGTCTCTGCCCCACTACCACTAAAGTTAAAGGCACATGGCATTGTACATGTGTGTGGCTTTTTATGTAGGATCTGAGTATCTGAACTCAAGTCTTCATGTGACACAGCAAGCATCTGAACCCAGGGGAGCTCTGTCTCCTGGGAATAGACTTTAGGAGTTTTGTGGTCTTGGGCTAGCTTTTGAATCTGCGATCTGTGTATCAAATTCAATGCCTAATTTCATTCATGGAGACCAGGATGAGGTGCTCTGGCTAGCCTTGCTCATTTGTGAGTTATTGGCTTGCTCATTAGGCTAGGCATTGACTCTTTCCTCATGCGCCTCTTGAGATCAGCAAGCTAGCTTGCTGTTTCTTCCCCACAGACATTCCAAAGATTTCACCATATTGGTTATCCTACTAGCTGAAGCAAGCCACAGAGTCACACACACAGAAATCAAGAGTGTGGCTGAGTCACGTGGCAAATATCATAAGTAATACAAATGCACAGGTAGCTGGGACCCAATGATGCTATTAACCACCAGACCTAATTTTCTTTCTCTGGCCATCTTCTGTTAACTGGGGAGGGATGAGATACTGGTGAACATAAAACTAGATGCAACTTAACGGAATCCAGTATAAGTCCTGGACAAATAGTTACAGTCTGATAAATACTGCTTTCTTTCACCTTACCTCTCCACCCTTGTAAAAAAGGGAAATTAATACCTGCCACGCTGCACCGGATTCTTTATTGTAGTGTTCTTTAAAGGTAACACATGAAAGTCCTTCAAAAGAGTCCCAAATGCTCTATAATTTCCGTAATGTAACAACTTACAGAATGTTTATCCTTATTCAGACATGAATAAATTCAAGTACTGGATTTTTAGCCCCGACTTTTCACTGAGTATGTTAGCAGGTGTTCAGTGATGGTTCTCCCTGTGATACACTACAGTGTGTATTATAAGCCTGAGCATACACATGTGATTTAGGATGAGAGTCGGGGCTCCCAGGAAGGTGATTTGGAGGATATTAGTTAGGAAGCTCACTCAGTGTTACTCAGGTATCTAGAACTCATCAGGGAAGAGAGCTTCAATCCTTTACTGCCCTAAAGCTGAAGTGTTAATGAGGATGTTTGTAACTAAGATGTAAAGGCAAGGATAAAGCCTGAATGGTGGTCAGGTTGTGACCCTCTTACCTTAATGAATGGAAAACTATTTATGAAGCAGGGTATCTCCGGCCACGCATACGCAATTGTGCAGGGAGCTGTGATCCCCAGAGACTCCAAGGGATTTAAGGAAATTAACCTCGATGACAGCAAGGATGCTAAGAACAAAGGGTCAGGGTTTTAATGTGGCTGAGATAGGAAGCCTGACCTTCTGACTGGGACAAACCTAATGGTCCTCATGATATTTACCCATGTTTCTAGTCTAGAGAAGTTTACCCTGAAGTTATCTTCTGTCTCTCTCTCCTTTCTCTCTTTCTTCTCTCCCTCTCTCTCTCCTTTCTCTCTCTCCTTTCTCTCTTTCTTCTCTCCCTCTCTCTCTCCTTTCTCTCTCTTCTTTCTCTCTTCTCCCCCCCACCCCACTCAATATCCAAACGGTAACAAAGGATAACTCAAAGGACAAAGGCCATTGGCTGGAGGCTCATGCATAGACACATTCTCTCTGAGTTTAGAAGCCCTCATTCCACCGTGGAGAGTTAGCTGGATCTCAGCCAAGGCTCTCTTTCAAAGCAGCACCCATTTAATTCTGATGTTTGCCAGTTTCCACATGTTTAACATTCATTACCTTTCCCTCCTAAGACCAGGTCCATCTCAGGTTATAAATCTGGCCCTTCTGGAAGGTAGAAGATCTTTTGGAATGTGAGGCTGCAAGCCGAGAGTAATTCTAGTTAGAAAACTCTGGCCTGGAACCAGGCAAATTGGTCCTCCATAGCTAAATATTATTGGAACTTTGGTCATTGCAGAGATCATCCTGGTCACCAACTGGGAACACTGATTGTCAGGTTCCTAAGTCTACCATAACTGCTCCCGCCTTGCTGGGTGTTCCTCCTCTCCTCAAAATATTGAGTCACTTTATACATTACCCATGAGCAGTAGCCATTGATATTTAAAGGGCTTGAGAATGATAGGCAATAACTTGACATTGCATTTTATAAATAACTGTCTCTTTTTGAGAGAGACAAGACCTTTCACTTGATAAGTGCTTTGGCTTGTGGAGATTGCCAATGAATATTGGTCTCGTGAATAAATAAGTGGTTGAGGTACTGAATATTAACGCAGCAGCCTAAAACAATTCTTTCTCATGCTTACCTTCATAACCTCGCACTACAAAAGAACAGAAAGTAAATATGCCTTTAACACTTTTCTTAGATTGGTACAGAAAAGATTTTCTGATGAGATGGAGACCGTGGGTATGAGGATTAGCCTCGCTGTGCTGAACACAGTTCCATTGGGTGGATGTGTGAGTTAGCTAAAACTTCTTCAAGGGATGACTGAGAAGAGGCCCTTAGGAGCGCCAAGTGTGAGAAGTAGATAAACTAATGACAGGAGATGCTCAGTACAGTGCCTGGCACAAAGTGTTTCATGGCCACCATCAGAAGTGAGGACTTCAGCAGCAGTGTCATCTCAAGATCTGTTTTAGTGTTGCAGGTCCTTCACATTCCTGGGTTCAGCATTCTCTGCAACCCCACAGACCTCAGGGAAAACATGATGAGTGGAAGCTAAAGAAATATCTCCATGACTAAATGCTTTCTGTGTAGCATGAGAACCCAAGTCCCCACTACCCACATTAAAAAATGTAAAAACTCCGGAGACCAGTGGGTGAGATTGTAAGTCCAGAATTATGGAGGCTGACTGGGCTTGCTGGCCATCCAACTAGCTTGACAGATGAGCTCTACATTACTTGAGAGAACCTGTCTCAAAAATTAAGGTGAGGAAGACCAGAGGGAGACTCAACATCACCCTCTTGCCTTCACACAACATGCACACATATACATATGAAAGAGTGGAAAAGACAACGTGGCAAACAACCCCAGATTCCAGGGACTTCGAGTTCAAGAAGTTGAGTATAAACAACCCCAAGAGTTATGCTCCTCTTGGAGGTGCTATATATAGGATCTTCAAAATTCCTTCCCAGAATCCCTTGCTCTGGCTTTGGTAGACTGTTCTGGTTCCAAAAACCCATGCTTGGAGTCTGTTGACACCAAGCAGCCCAAAACAGGACCAGTGTGACTTTTGTAAACCCTGACACCATTCCGCTGTGTCTTACCCACTTAGGAACACTTGGGGAGTCCAGGCAGAATAACAGGAAGCAGTTGTGCCCAAGCTAAAATGTCAAGGAGGAAACTCTGTGCATGACTGGAAGTGCTGGTGAGGGGTTCTGAGATTAGGACAGGTGTGAAACAAACCAAATGTTCTCGAACAGACCCGTCTAAGGCCCAGAGGCAAGTAATGGATGTAGCTAGTTGTACTCACAGAGGAGCCAACAGAATGGAAGTCTATGTGGCACACAGAGTGAGTGGCATCTCAACAGGGAAGGCAGTAAGGTAATGCCAGACAGGGAGGGAGTTAAGGGGTCAATACTGGATCTCTTCCTTGAATAATGGAGAGTGACTTTCTCCCTGACACTCCTGAAGTAAGGCCTGTGGGCATGTAGAGGATAGGTATGGAGAAGAGAGTGGAGTAGAATGAACGATGAAGATGAGGAAATAGAATTTTTGTGGAGGCAATTCACTTTAAGTCTCCTGAGAGAAAGTTGACAGTGACTGTCCAGAAAGGAGAAATGCCTCATAGGTAGTAGCCCTTAAATTCAAGTGGAGATCACACTAACATATCCACATATTCACAGTTCCAGTATCATGGGCAGAGGTGTATATACAGAATGAGGTTACAGGGGAGGTGGGGGGGTGGCGTTAATGGGTTGGTAGAGTTTGTGTTGCATCTGCCACAAGGTTGTGGACCAGGCCTTAGGCTACACTGTTCCCACTGTGTCCTTAGGAATTTGAAGGGGGCTGACCCAGCAGACCGCAGGTGTATTGCAGCTATTTGATGAATGACTGAAAAGAATTTTTGGAGACTCCAAACACTTGGATACTGAATAAGACCAACTAATGTAATCATGAAGGGAATAAGATCTGGAAGCCCACCACTGCCCCCACACAAGGTGGCAGGAATCTTTTATATCAGGACATGGTCTTCTACTCAGTGTATCTGGATGATTTGTTACTATGGTGAGAGTCTGGATAAAGAGGTGAGCACTTGGCTCAGGGAGAATGCAGTTTCAGCCTGATACATAAAGTTGAATAGAGATGGGTTGAGCATAGAGAACTCCAGTGCAGGCGAAGAGGTCGGTCAGGGGTCAAGAGCTAAAGAGCCCATGGCTTTGAGAACTAGTGGAGGAAAAGTGGATTAATAAAAGGTTAAGGGTATCAATGAAGGAAGAGACTGAGTAAGAAGGTCCACCTGCAGCTCCATCTTGGAGCTGTGTTGGGAGTCAGGTATAAGGCAGCAGGTAAAGAGAGGAACACATTCCATTCCAGGGACAAGAGGCAAGTGACAATTGATGTAAATGCCATAGGTCAGCTCACATCTGCTGTGTATATCAAATGTATGTATGAACATGCCCTCAGGCTCTTGCAAAGGCATGAATGTTCTTAGGTATGATAACACACTTGTCCATGGAGGAGCATGTGTTGAATTCTTACCACATAGATAACCCTTCAAGCTGAAGGAAGTACATGTTCATTACATTCCAATTCAGGTCTTTGGTATGGTTTGTCCGTAGCCTGCTTTTTCCAAGTTGCTGGCAATAGTAAATGAGATAAATACTCATGGACAGTATAACACACACACACACACACACACACACACACATACACATGTATGCATGCATACACACGCAAAGACCACATGTACACAAAATCTCCCATCATGCCACAGACACCCATTTATACATATACATATACATATACATATATATATATATATATATACACATAGACATGCACACATAATCTCTATTATGACATAAATAGCACACACACACACTACCCACACCATCCACACACACTACACCAAAACAAACACATTACACATACATACTACCCACATTATGCACATACACATAAACACACAACTCCTTATAACACACACCCACACATACATAGCCCCCAAACAACACACACACACACACACACACACACACACACACACACACACACACACACACAGAGTTCAATGCTCAGCTCCTCTAGACTAGAATCCATACATTTGATTTTGAAAGTTTTCTGGAGGTGTGTCCAAACATCTGGTCAAACATCAAAAATTCCAGTTCCCTATCCAGGTGTTGTTTTAACAAATGATTATTTTGAAATACATAAGTGACACGATTTTTTTTCCTCTGCTTTCTAAATATGAACCAGAAAATCATCTGAATAATGCTGTCAACTGATTCCGTTCCTGTCAGGATCCCCTTTTCTAAAGAAGGATGAATAGATGGATGGATCTACTCTCTCACTCCTGAGAGAGCATGCTGCTTACTGAAGCTGGGTAGCTGGGAGCGAGCGGCAGGCAGCTCAGTTCCATTTGCCTCCTCTGTTTTGGGTGAGCTGCCCTGTAGTTTGTTCAGACCACTTTTCTTGGCTCAAATACGATACCTAAGACAGAGATCATTTGTCAAGTGAGCACGGTACACTGAGAGCTGTAGGCAGATTATGGAAAGAGAGAGGGAGGAGAGAGAGGGAGGAGAGAGCACCGGAGAGAAGAAAGAGGGGGAAGAGGGCGAGGAGTGGAGCAGACTTCTCCCTGCACATCCTTTCTCAGGCACCTCAGGCACCGGGGATTCAAGTTAGACTGCTCGCGGTGCAGCGGCGCCACCCGGGCTAGGGGAGCCGCCAGTGGCTCCAGGGATGGCTCTTTTCATGCGGGATGCTTAAGGACTGCATACAGACAGAGTAACTTGCAGAGGAGAGAAACTGGCATGAGGATTCCGCCAAAATGGAAGGGCTCCTATCTCCGATGAGAACCAAGGTAAGGGGGACTAAACCCCGGTTTCTTTGCGCTCTCCTTGGTGGTTCAGGGAAGGCTCACTGAAAAGGAAGATTGTACTAGCTTTTGTCTCGTTTCAGAACTAGGCTGGCGAATGCAACTGGACCTTTCAAAGAATAGCTTTGCCTCCAAGCAGGGGCTATTGCGATCGGTGGGAAGGGGAGAACAGGGGGGCGGAGAGGGGAGCCATCTGTCAGCGTGGACAATGGGAATCTTAGTAAATGAGTTTGCCTCTCGGTTGATTAGACAGCCATATTTTAGCAAGATTTCCAATCATTCTTGCGTTGGGACCGGGGCTGCCCTCCAGCTGTTGGTGTGCTTGCAGGAAGTACCGATTTCTCTGGCTGCGCTGATGTTCACAGGATGAGTCCTGCATTTAAAGGAAAGAGCATGCCCAGCTCTCACTGGAACATCCTCTGAGCTCCTCCTCTGGTTTAGAGCCCGGAGGATGGGGAAGCCTCTCTATTGAAAGTAGGTTAATGCATTCTGGAAAGCGTTGTGTTCTCAGAAAACTCGCCGACCTGCACAAGAGATTTCATAGCAGCGCTAATCAAACACACCTTGAACTTGTTCCGGAAGCCTATAGAAAAAAGCTCCAGGAGACTGATCCCAACCTCCTGGACATTTTTCTGCTTGACTGGAGTTTGCATTTTACTTGGAAAGGGACTGCCTTGCACATGGACTTTCCCAAGGAAAGCTCAGATGAAGAAAGGGCTACTGAATCCATGCATAACTTTGAACAGAGGCTGAAAGTTTTAAATAAAGCTAGCAATATTATTTTTCTTAATTAACTAATTTTAAAATTTAGGAGGCAAATAGCTCTTTAAACATGTAACAGTGGTGAAATCAATGGAATCAGGGGTTTATTTAACTTGTTTGATGTTTGGCTAGGGGTTCAAACACAAATAGAGCCTTTTGTCAACTAAATGGTTTTGGTTGCTTTTTTGTTGTTGCTTTGCTTTGTTTTTGTCTGTTGTTGTTATTGTTGTTTCTCCCTTCTAGTTAAGGGGCATGACTGTGACACTTTGAGACAACACTGGAATGTTAGGACATGCATGAAAGCACCACATCATACGTGGTGGACATTCTGCTGGGTTCACCCATCCTTTGATAATTACCCTTCATTAGAAGGACAGCCCCAAATGACAGTTGGTTACAAAGCTTCTAATTCCAACCCCTTGGCTGTCTGGCTGAGAGATCTCCTTGGAGACCCGTGTGGTGGCCTGTTGTTCTCCCTCTCCCTAGGTGATGTCAGGTTGCTTGCAGGCAGGGCCTTCCAAATGCTCTTCTCCGGATATGGCAGGCAGGGATCATACAGTTTTCACAGCTGCAGAGAAAATAGCAAGTGCAGTTGGCTTCTTATCTCTCTTTATTGACAAGCTGAGATCCGAATGCTTCATGGAATGGCTGTGTAATCTGTTCATTTGGCCAGCTTCTGAAATCCCTGCCTCAGACAAACTGTACTCACATTGCGGCTCTTGCTGAGACTGACTCCATCTAGGAATCTGAGCATATAACCCCATGCAAGCCTGACTCTCACAGACTTCAAGGGGAGTTCCCTATGGAAATGAGATAGTACCCAGACACTCCACAAATCATGCAGTGGGCCCATTAAAATTGCTTGCTAAGGTATACGGGGGAAATGGATGTCTGTGGGTCAGATTGTGCACATATTATGTTTGCTGGTTGAATTCACATCATGGTTTGGTTTTTGACGGTCACATTATCTAGTAAGCATTGAGACTAGAGGCTCGGGTCCTTCCAAAGTTCAAACCTGATATTACTACATACCAAATTGACTCTGGTTCTGACCTTCCAGTTTTCTGGTTACAAGGGATTTGTACCTGTGGTTAAATTGCTTCTGTGAATTCTCTTTTAATCTCCTTTTTTTTCCCCCCTCACTCTGGAAATTGATATCTTCCTATTTGAAAGTTCAACATACATTTGAATTTGGTAGCCTACAATAAGTTCTGCCAACTCAGGGAACAAGACCTGACTATATAAGGCTCAAGAATAATATCCCACTCCTGAGCCTCAGCTTCAGTCTCTGAATTGCTGAGTTGTGTGTTGTTGAAAGGAGCCAGTGATTTTAATTTGACAGAGACTGGCAACACCAGTGATGCCTTGCCTTTCTTAAACTTTGATCACACTATGCCCTATTACACTTACACTGGAATGTTTTCCCAAGTTGATGAGGTTTTAGCTTGAAATGTCTGGTTTCCTAGTATCGTGGTTGGGCAGACAAAGGACACTTTCTTCAGCAAAATTTTGGTGGGTAATGGTTACTTAATAACTTCCTGACGATTTAAAGCAAGTGTTGAGATAAACTGGACATCATGCGATAATTTCATTATGCCGTGTAATAGACTTAACCAGTCTAAATCATAGGTGCTTAATGCATTTTTATCTTGGGATTTGCATAATTGACATATAAATATGCATGGGATTCATGGGGAGGGGACAAATAGAATGGGCAAAATGGTCAGGCGTGCTGAAATTAAGGCCATTTCCAGGAGGGCACCTGAGCTTCTTCTGTCTCCTGGGTGGGTGGCCACACTTGACATACCTAGAAACAGACAGGGTGACAGCTGGCTTCCTCTAATAACAGTGTATCGTGAGCCACCCAGGTTTCAAGCACAGTTCTGGCCTTCGGCTAGATTTACTTGACTTGGACTCACAGTTCATGCTTCTTTTTGGATACTATAAACCGGTGGTTCTTGAACTTCCTAAGGCTGTGAGCCTTTAATACAGTAGTTCCTCATGCTGTACTGACCCCAACCATAAAATTACTTTCATTGCTACTTCATAACTGTAATTTTGCTACTGTTATGAATCATAATGTAGACATCTGATATGCACGATATCTAATATGTGACCTCTTGAAGGGTCATTCAATCCCCCCCCCAAAGGGGTTGCCACCCACAGGTTGAGAACCACTTCTATAAACCAATCTAAGAGAGTCATTAGGCCGTTGGTTATATTTCTGACTGGCCTCTTAGCAAGCGCTAGCACAGGCATGGGATGCAGGAGCACAGCAAATGATGCTTGCAGAGGCAAGGTGGAGAGAAAGAAGGGAAAGAAGCTAATTGAATTGTTATTCCTAGGAGGGCAAAGGGAAATAAGGTTATTCTTTGTTGCCTTTGTGTTCCTTGTCAATATCTCTCCTCAATTCCATTCTTAATCATCCAACCTCTTCTGTTCTCCTCAGTCTTCTGAGTATTGCATCCAGGGATGAGGAAGGGGAAGCAGCCTCTTGTTTTTAGTTTCTTGGGGTACCTTTATTCCTGCTGTGAACGTTGCAGCAAGAACCTGGTGACGGCAAGGAAATCAGCCAAGTGTGGCCTTTATGGATGCAAGGAGACGACTGTAGCATAGGAAAGAGATGAAGAAGGAGGGGTGCTGGGAGAGGAGGAGATAGGAAAGAAGAGAAGACTGTAGGTGTGGAGAGGGGAAAGAACAGTAAGTAAAGGTAGGGAACTGGAGAGTGGAGATGTTGGAGGAAAATGAAAAAAGGGGGAAGTGGGAGGAGAAAGGAGACATGAAAAAGAAAAAAGGGGGTAAGAAAGGGGGAATGGAGGGAGAGGGGAGATGGAATGATTGGCCAGACTTCATTACAGCTGTGTTTCGTTAAATGTTTATGCAGTAAACAGAACACAGGTCCACAGTAACCTCTCTAGAAAACATGAGCAGCAGTTAACCTTTAAAGCTTCACAGCTATTTCATGTGCTAATTGAAGTTTTTAAGAATACTCACCACACTGCTGCCTTTAATATCTGTTCTGGTTCATGATTACCTACATCCCCAGGGACGGTACATTTTGATGTGTCTGGACCTGTCTTATTTCTGACTTCAAGACATAAAGACATTGCGTCATTTTCTGAATTAATTTTTTTTTTTTTTGGAATGGCTTTGTGACACAAAATAACTTTCTAAAGAATATCCTCTGAGAAGAATGGTCTTTCTGATAAAAGGGATATTTAAAAGAATGTGGAGGCCTATCTTTTAAAGAAAACTGTCTGAGGCTGAGGATATAGTCTAGTGGTAGAGAGAGCATGTGTAGAATGATTGGGGACTTAGGTTCAACCCTTGTACAAGGCATGCACACACGGAGAGAGTGAAACTTGCTGCATGTGAACTGAAGTAATCTCTGTAACTCTTCTCCTCAACTCAAATTGCAATTTTGGAACTGCATTAAGGAAATACATGTAAGCTGGTAAAAATTCTAGAATTACAGGTAATCTAGACATTTTTTTAAAATCAAAAAAGTACAGTCACTCTGTGGTTATTTCGATTAATTATCATAGTGTCTAAAATACATCAAGTCACTTCAAATTTTGCTAAACCTGCCTGAAACTTCACCAGACCTCCGTGGAGCAAAATTCCTTAAATGATCCATTGTGTTCCTCTCACTTGATTTATCAATGCAGGCAAACTGTTAGACCCTCTCCTTCAAAGAACGCTATAAATCAGAAAACTTAAAAAGCATGTTTTAGCCTGTTCAGGGCAAAACTGAGGAGGCCTTGGCAGTGGCTTTCAGCTCTACTCACCAGGACTATGCATAAAATTATGTCGCGCTAATGACAGCCTGGGTCTCATCTTAATGAGGACTCAAATTAAAGAGGACTCACAGAACTAGTGAATGACAGGCTTAGATGAAATATAAGAAAATATTTGTTAATAGCAAAATATTATCCTAAGAAGTGTTGAAACAGTCTTGAAAATAGAAGCCTCTGAGGCAGGCCAGGGAGAATTCTACCCAAGAACATATAATCCTGTGTGACAAGCCTGGAGGAGCTGATGCAGACATTCTGTGCTTTTATGCTGCGGTGTCATTTTCACCATAAAGCCGGAAAGCCAGAAATGGGTTTGTGCGTGAGGCATGCAGCAGATCTCCTCACCCAGAGCCCCTACACATCATGTGTTGAACTGTTGAACTCAATTCAGCAAGCAAGAAACAAGCTCGTTCTTCTCTAGAATGACCCGGTTAAAGGCATCTGTGAGTTGTGTAAAAGACGTGGCAGCTACAGAACTACTCATTTGGTTAGATTTTCCTGTGGCAGTCGGCTTCCCGTTACTGCGGACAACAACCTGAGGTGACAAACTTGTCAAGAAAAAAAGGTTCATTAGTTTTGGAGGGTCATTGATCTCCTGGGCCTGCTTCTCTTGGGACTGTGGCACCTACCATGCTAGGGATAGGAAAAAGCTGTCCACCTTGTTGCGATAGTAAAAGCAAAACAAAGAGCCATCCCACAGGACCCTTGAAGACCTCCCTCAAAGGGAACTAAAAATCTCCCATTAGACCTTGCCTCTTAAAGTTTCTATCCACCATCCAGTAGGACCAAGCCTGTGACATATGGGCTTTTGGGGGACACTCTAGAGCCACACTAATAGAACTCTCTAAAGAGGTGGTGGACAGGGTGCTATATCCCATGCCAGTTAGATTACCTGGGTTCAGACTCTTGCTGTCACCTCCTCTAGCATGGCCTTTCTGAGTCTCGGTTTTCTTGCATACAAAATAAATATGATAATAGAATCTATTTTTTTATTTATTTTTATGCACGTTTCAATGTGAGTTTATATGTACCATGTGTGTGCAGGTGCCAGTAGAGGCCAGAAGAAACCATTATATGCTCTTGAGCTGGAGTTACAGGTGATTGGGAGCCACTCATTGTGCATGCTAGGAACTAAACCCAGGTCCTCTGCAGGACCCATAAGCTTTCTTAACCACTGAACCATCTCTCCAGCTCCAGAACACAGGGCCTGTATCCTAGATCATTATGAGAAGCAAACCCATTCACTACCAGTAGGTTTCAGCATCCCACAATAAACATAATAATAGTATGAGTGCACGAAAAATTAGATGAGTAAATATGGACAGAAGTGCAGACTCATGATGCACGTTTGGCGCAAGTTGTCCTCCTGAGAACCAAACAGAAAAAGCAGATGATCTGTCTCCCATATGATATAACTGTAATGTAGGGAAGGCTTCACCTACCCGTGAGCTCCCTGCCAGGTAGGGTCTTCACCTGTCACCTGTCAATGTGCAGCTCCAAGGGCTCAGGGGGAAGCAGATGCCATTGCAGCATAAATCAGTGCTCATTACAATAAATTCTTTCTCAAAGAATGATCATGGCAAATGGGATGTTTAAAAGCCACAGCATCAGTACCAGTCAGGAGGCATCCGATCAATTAAAGAACGACCGCTCTTCTTTCGTATGCTTTCAGTCTTTGAGGGAGAGATGTGGGTTATCTCATGCAGTCTTCCCTAGAGTAGATAAGATCCTGGAAGTCTGCACCCTGGAAGTGAGTTCCCCACCCTCAACTCCTGAGACATCTATTTATTATTCCCTATCACGCCACTGCCTGGAACCCTCATGAGAGAGTCTGTATCTCACCTGGATTGCTAGGGTGCCCAGGATCTACTCGATTACTGTGTCCTATCCCACTAAGACCAGAAAAGCCTGTCAATTTATGTGACCATTACAAAATAAAATGTGTATGTGTGTGTCATCTTTGTATATATAGAATATTTTTATTCTGTTAAGAGTTGAACCTGGGGTTCACATGCTGAGCATTGATCCACTGAGGTACATACTTAGCCCAACAAAACAATATTAACCAAAAATTTGAAAACAGAAAACTAGTATATACATATGTTATAACAGCATTCAAATGCTTAAAATAGTCATACTAACATATTAACATACAATATTTATTTATAATATATTAATGTTTCAAAGCCTATCTGAGATCTGGTGGGAAAAAAATGGATTAATTAAGGGCTAAGGTTGTCAGTGAAGGAAGAGACAGAGCAAAGCTACTGTTCTACTCCAGAAGAGAGATGAGAAGTGAACAGGCATGAGAGCCCTGGGCGGTCATAACCGTGCTCAGATGAAAGCCATTCCTATCACAGACCAATGCAATCCTGTTGGTTCAAGAGGTATTATGGAATCTCTGGGAGATTTCTAGATAGCCTCGTGGCCAGGGCCTTTCTCCGAGGGGTCAGGAGAACCTGGGGGTCACTGCCAGGGGCTATCTTCAAGGACTACCAGGCTACAGACAACTTGACAAAAGAAGTCAGGGGAGGCTCCAAGACACTGACCTCACGCTTTCTATGCAAACTGGAATATGGACACGGCTGAGCATGGAACCCATCAAAACAGAGAACAGGAGAAATGAGGCTTTGCAAGTTATCAAAAGTCGAGGAGTTGATTTATTGGTAGTAATATCATTTATCTTCAGGGGGGACCAGTTTGCTACATCCCCAGCAAGGAGAGAGGCCGTGAAGCTGGCAGATAACAGAAGGACACAGACCGTTCCTCACAGCTCACTTATTTATCCATCCAACAAGGACTTATTAAATGTTCCTCTTGAGAGTTAGGCAACAAACAGGCTTCCTTCTGTCAAGACAGCACAAACAACAGGGAAAGTATTAACAAAGAGATCACAGCAAAACAAAGCAGTTTCCCCTAGAAAATAAAGCGGGGGAGGGGGGACACATTCTAGAAGCTGAAGCTGGAGACAAGAGTTTGTTTCTGAGGCCACATTGCTTCTCAGGAAGTATGATGATTTTAATACAAGTGGATGATAGTAACTGGAAAAATTAACCCCACACTGATATTCAAGGAGAATTGTGGTAATGGTAATAGCTTCGTGCCGTCAAAGGAATAAAGATGCCTTCTGGAAGATTCTGTTAGTCTCCTTTATTTTACACAAAGAGCACAAACTTATATATTTCAAAATGGGGAAACTGAAATTTAATTATTTCTCCCAAAATTTCAAGCAACATGTTGTATGTAATGCTATCTTAGAAAACACAGGGCAGGGTACTATGAAACTTGACCAAGATTAAAGTTTTTTCTTGAAAAAGTTTCCTTGAGAATAGAATAACACTCTATTATTTTTGTAAAAAGTCTGCTACTCTTTGGTCTCTGTAGATTTTTAATTGGAGATATATATTTAGTGTGTCTGTGTGTGTCTGCGTCTGTTTACCTGAGTGTCTCTCTCTCTCTCTCTCTCTCTCTCTCTCTCTCTCTCTCTCTCTCTCTCTCTCTCTCTCTCTCTGTGTGTGTGTGTGTGTGTGTGTGTGTGTGTGTGTGTGTGTGTGTGTGTGTGTATGTGCCTGTGTTGATTTGTTTTCTGAGTCAGGGAACTCACTATATTGCCCAAGCTGACTTTGAAATCCTGAGCTCAAGTGGTCTTTCTTTCTTTCTTTCTTTCTTTCTTTCTTTCTTTCTTCCTTCCTTCCTTCCTTCCTTCTTTCCTTCTTACTCTCTTCTTCCTTCATCCCTTCTTCTCTTCATTTCTCTCTTCCTTCCTTCTTCCTTCCTTCCTTCTTCCCTCTCTCCTATCCTTCCTCCATCCCTTCCTCTCTCCCTCCCTTCCTACCTTCCTTCTTCCTTCCTTTTTCTCTCCTTCCCTTCTTCCCTCCCTTCCTTCCTTTTATCTTCATTCCTCCCTTCTTCCCTCCCTTCCTTCCTTCTATCCTTCCTGATAGGATACAGACATGCCCCACTAAAACCAGTGAAACACTTTCAACTTATATAATAGAATTCCCCACTGTCCATAGTTTCACCTTCCAAGTCATATTTACAGTCAAGTATGTTCTAGGAATGCTAAATATAAAAGTCTAGAAATTATTTATAATGTTTAACTCATAAGCATGATTGAAATATTGCACCATTCTACTCTTGTCCCATCCAGAACAAGAGTCACGCCTTTGTCCAGAGTATACACATAGCATACCACACACTTAGTAGGCATTCCAGTTATCAGATTAACTGAGTCATATTATGCCTGTATGTGAGGTCAGGTACCCAGTGAGTGTCTTGGAGTGTGGGACAACTATACTTTCCAGGTTGTGTATATAGTGGATAGCTCTTTACTGTGTTCCTTATATGTCTCTCGTAGGTACACCTTAAAGATTGTCACATTTTGTCTAAGCTGAACATACTTCTACCTTCTGACCTTATAGTTATAGCTACAGAAGGTTTTGCCAGGAATGTAGTTTGGCAACAGCCAGTCTTTATATGGTTTAACATACTAGAGAATGGCAGATAAAACACTTAAGCCAATTAGTCATTTTTCATAAAACCTATTTCTGCTTAGGACACATTGTAGTAGCACCTCAATGCTTTGTGGAGAGCCCCCAGACGTTCCTGGGATAAAGCTAAACATAACTTTTGTTTAATATGTGTGTGGTCCCTCCCCTTTCCTACCAGAAGAAACAGCAATCCTGAATTTAATGTTTATCACCCCTTTTATAGATATTTTATTATAAATGTTCTCAATGAAAATGATATTATATATGTTTTAGGGCGTTCAGAAAATGGTAGCCTAAATGTGTTTGTGTCCCCATGCATGCATCTTCTGCAGTTTATTCATCTCACTCAATACTTTTGTGTAAAAGTCACCATATGGATATATAAGTAGCTGAAGTCCATTTGTTTTCCCCGCTGAACAAACTGCTTGAATACAATCTTGCCACAAATCATAGATGAATCCTCTGGTGGGCAGACATTTCCATTACAAAATTACAAACCATACTTCTGTGACTGCACTTACATACATTCCCTGGAGCACATGAACAAGTTTGCGAGTGTGTCCACTTGGGAGAGGAACTGCTGAGCTGCGAGACAGAGGCACCCCAACATTAAATCGCTCTCCACAGACACTGATGAGTAAGATGTGGTTTCTTGGTTCCTACACCGACACCCTCTCTTCACTGTTTTGTGGCAGGTGCCTCAGTGCACAAATGGGATGAGTGGGGCTGAGGAGACAACTCAGTGCCTGCTTCCCAAGAATGGGGACCTGATTTCAGACTCCCAAGGCCCACATAAAAGCTCAGCAAAGCAGCATGTAACCACAACCCCAGGGCTGGAGGTTGTGGATACAGATGGATCCAGAGCGTACACTGGTCAGACAGGCTAGCCAGTGGGAAACCTTCTAAATAACTGCAGAAGGTAGAGAGTGACAGAAGATGCTTGACATCAACTTCTGGCTTCCACATGCATAGGCACACTTGCACAAACATGCACATGCATGTATACACACATGTGTACACACACATACATACATGTGCACACATAAACACAAAGTATGAATTTACTGTGATTGTTTTATCATGTCCTAAAAATAAAAGATTTTATTACTCCTCACCAAGCCTCCATCCACCCACAATCTTTGATAACATTTGCTGTCCATGTCTTCACTCATGCTTCACGAGTATGCTTGCCATTGCATGTGGCACCAACCAGCAAGACCTGATCGGAGGTCACTTAAGTTGACTTTCTGTACACAAAACTCAAAATGATGTAAAGAAACGTGATAGATTTTATGACTCAAACCAAGTTCATGTTCTTTCAAGCTGTTGGAGGACACTTTTCATCCAGGAAGACACAGCAACCTATTCTCAGACTTCTGGTTCTTTCTTCTTGACACTTAGGGTCTCCTTGATTGCTAATTATTTGTGACTACCTCTGCCTGCTGGGCTCAGGGGCATTATTAAGGTATAGTTAATATGGTCTCTCTAGGTGTTATATGTTGTATTATGTATTGGTATGTTATATATTTTCAATACTAGAATCTTAAAAATACAAAAAAGCTGACAGCATGCTTGCTGGGTAAAGGCACTTGATACCAAGTCTAACAACCTGAGTTTAATCCCTGAGACCCACATGGTGGAGGGAAAGAACCTATCTATGAGCCATGGCATACATGCACACTCATACACACACACACACACACACACACACACACCAAATAAAATTGTATTAGAAATTTAAAACCATACAGAATATGAAAAGATTTTGAACTAAGTTCAAAATCACTTTATACATAGTTCAGTACTAGTCTCCTATCATCTGATCCACCATATTTATTTAATGCCAATAAGAAAAGGCCAGATATTTGTCTAATACAAATGATGCTTCTTTGCCAAACATAGACCCGGAGAATCACAGTGCATTATTCAAGAGTTTTCAAGTTTGATTAGAGAAAGGAAATGATAGAAGAAATCAACTTCTACCCAAAACATGGTGACATAGGAATGCCCCACTCAAATGATCCACCAAATGGCAGGCAGAAATGGACTCATCTGAATAGTGGTATCTTCCCATCACCACACAGCTGCACCAGGGCTATTAGAATTGTATTCACTTTATGTATGTTTGTACTTGAACTTTATTGGACTGTGCAGTTTTATAAGAACTTTAAGGAGATTAGTTTTTAATAGTTATGCATATTTAAGGAGCCATAATTAAGACAAAAATAAGTTAATGAACACTCGAAGGGCTGGTAATTGATTGTCTTGGACAGGATCCATATACTCCTTAAGTGAGATTAATGCATAGAGCTGATATGTCTTTCAAGTCTTACAGATATCTCTGCAAGGACAATCATGAGCATTAGAGATAACTTACTCATCAACCTAATATGCTTGGGTACCTACTACTTGACTTCTTTGACTGAGACCCTGTTTTTCTTCATCACCTTGCAGTTCTATCGTAACTCATACGGTGATCAAAATTCTAGAGAGCTTGTAGTCCAGAGAAAGAATCTCTCTGCCCAGCCTCTCTAGAGTCATGCGGGGAGAGCTAAGACATGAAGAGGAGGAGGAAGAGGAGGAGGAGGAGGAGGTAATAGACAGGAGAAGAGGGGGAGGAGGAAGGAGGAGGAGAAAGGGGAGGAGGAGGAAGAGATAGCAGGCAGCTGTGACTTCTAGTCAGAAAGAAAGGCTACCAAAGGCAGAAGCCAGAGCCATGTGTCTAGAGTCAGAATTACAGCAGGGATGCCTGCAGGAGCTAAGTTCAGTAGAGAGGCAGCTCAAACAAGGGCAATTTGAGGCAGAGAAAGATTCTCCCTTCTTACCTGCCCAACCTTCTCTCAGCACTTCCCTCTGGCAAAGCCAGTTAGCCAGTCTTGGAGTCATGTTTTCTTGTGAAAAGAAGATCCAGGAAGCCGGGAACAGACACTAGAAAACAACTTCTCCCAGATTCTGTCGTCTGGTCTGATCTCCTCTTGGATAGTTCCAATCGACAGTGATTGCTTAGACATAATTCTATACTCTATACTTTAGTAGAACTTAACACAATGCCAGAAAAGGCAAACGGTGTTCCCGCTCTGTACACCAGGACTGATTGGCTGCTCTTCTGCCTGGGGCCCTTGTGTGTGTGTTCAGAAAGATTGATTGATTAATATTATCTGTCATAAGAGCAGAATGGGAGGTTCCAAGTCATAATTGGTATAAACTACCCCCTTCTGCGCCATCAGACAAACCATCCCAAAAGGAGCACACAGAAGGGGCTTTTGTATGGAGCAGATATGAACTTGATACTATGAACCCAAATGTGTAAGAGTGTTCACTTCTTTATCATTTTCAAATTAATTAGTGTGTATCTTAGTCTTCAACTCTGTCTAGACAGGCAATTCAGTTTTCCCACTTTCTCACAGGGCACATGGAAAATAGGAAAAAAAAATCTTTGTCTTAGTTAGGGTCACTAGTGCCATGATGAAACACTGTGACTGAAAGCAACTTGTAAGAGTTCTTCATCAAAAGCTGTGGGGACAGAGATCACACAGGGCAGGAACCTGGAGGCAGGAGCCATGCAGTGGGGCTACTTACTGGCTTGTTTCTCATGATTCCCTCAGCCTGCTTTCTTATAGAACCCAGGACCCCTAGCCCAGGGATGGCGCCACCCACCATGGGCTGGACCCTCCCCCAACAGTCACTAATTAAGAAAATGCCCTACAGGCTTGCCTAGAGCATTTGATCATAGAGACATTTTTCTAATTGGGGTTTCCTCCTCACAGATGACTTAAGCTTATGCCATAAAAACTATCCAGCACCTTCTTACACCACAGTTCTCTGTGATCACCACAGAGAGCTCGTTGTCTGGCCAGCAAACTAGAGGGTAGATGGCTCTCTTCCTCTACCCAACTTTGCAAAAGCCTGTGCCCCTTGAGTCCCAAGAGCCTCATGCTACCATCTTCCCCTGGGTCCTTCTTCTTCCTGGTGTATTGACAGGGAGGTACAGATCTCTGCTGCGCACACACTGTTTCCGGACTGGGGAATCTCTTCTCTCCATATATTTATATATATCATAGATGCTCCACGAGGAAATCAGAAGTAGACATTTGCTTGCTCTTACCGTTTTTATCAGCATAATCAAGCTGCCTATTAGGCATCCTATGTATTTTATTTGTATCTGCCTGTTGGTTTTACATTTTATTTTCAAAGACAAATGCTACATATGAAATATAAATATTGACCTTACAGCAGTAGACCTGAAGGATGGTTACCAGAGCCTAGGCATGTTTGGGGAAAGGGAAGTAGTTAGTATAATATTGTATTTTTTTCATGTGTATGTGCATATGGTAAGGTTGACTGTGTGTGTATTTATATGTGGGAGGCACATGCACATATATGCACATGTGTATGTGTGCACATGCAGGTAGAGATCTGAAGTTGACATTGTCTTCTTATATGGTTCTCCATTATATTCATACCTTATTTATTGAGGCAGGATGTCTCTGTTGAACCTAGGCTTTGAAGACTTGTTATTCTATCAGTCCTTCTCCAAAGATCTTCTGTCTCTGCCTTCCAAGTGCTGGAATTACAGATGGGACACCATGTGCACACAGCATTTGCATGGATTTTGGAATCCCATCTCCTGTGGTTCTGCATGCACTTGCATGGCATGCACGTTGATCAACACGCTATCTCCTTATTCCTCAGTCAGCTGTATATTTATTTTTTTATTTTCAAAATACATTTTATTTCCTTCTAGTACATACTTCACAAAAACTACCACAAGGTAAATGATTAGCTTCACTCAAAAATGGGAGTCCTTCCAGAAGAAACTGAGTTCACCTCCAGTGATCAGTTTGGCATGGAAAGTAAGCTTGTGTTACCAAACAAAGGCACTCAGGAATTTCCCACTGCCCATTCCCCTGTGCCAGCCTGGTGTGTCTATGAAAGGAGGAAAAGACATCTGCATAGCAGTGGTGGCAGCAGCCTGTGGCCACAAGGAACCTTCCATGGGAGCCAGGTGTTTGTGCTGGTGACATTCATGTCGATTTTGCATTCAATTAAGAACATGTTCCTTTGAGGATGCCAGGTAGAAATCTTCAAACTTACTGCCTCATCCCCATCACTTTACGCTTTGCATCATCCTCACCATCTTTGGCTCTGAAGTGTATTTTTCTGAATTCTTCTCTGCTCATCAAGATGAAGAGGCTGGTGGCAGATCCTGCACAAGCTCAACATTCCCGAAGAAGTGGGTGACAGGCATGGGATGGTTGCGGTCATCATTTAGAAAGATGCTGCTGTCCATCTGAAGCACAGGTGCCGGCGCCTCCTATGCTGTCCTCAGCATAGGCTCCACCTGTCTGGCAGAACTGTCCTCAGGCTCCTGGGCTGCAGCAACACTGTTGGCTTCTGCCACAGGCAGGGCACCTTCAGCCTTTGCTGAGGATTCCTCACTCACAGGCTTGGAGCAGCCCTAGGGAGACACTCCGACCTCCAGCACAGGGACACAAGCCTCAGCACTGTCCTCTGCAAACTTATTTTCACAAGGGGCCACTGCGGCCACTTTTGGTAAAGAAGAAATGTCACTTATAGGGTCAGGTTTTTGAAGTGGGAATTTAAGGGTTCTTTGGAAAGTTGGTTGGATGGTGTTTTGCTGAGGCAAACACATCAAAGAACGTTTCACTGAAGCGGACACAGGTGAAAAGATGTTCTGCTAAAGCAAGCACATGAAAGGACACGTGATGAAGGATTCTTTGCTAACAACACACATGTACTGGTCTACTACATCGCGTAGTTGAGCTGTGTTTGTTGAGACGAATACACTAAAAAACTTCTGGTGGTGGTGCTGCAGTTTCATGCTGTTTCCTCTGGGCTAACCTGCAGAGGTGATGTCAGCTGAGACAGACACATGCTGAGGTAAGACCCATGGAGGACACACATGTTTGGAGGGTATACATAGGACCCAATGGACAATGACAGAGGCCGAGTTAGGCTTGCTTACAGAGCTAGCTGTGCAACACTTGTGGGTCTCACATCTTCGCTGATCCTCACTGCGCTAAGAGAGACACAGCTGAGAACTTCTCCCAGCATTCCCCCTGGTCCCTCTTGCTTACTAGAGCTGAGTCTGGGGCCTGGCTGTCTTTGCTAGGTAGTGCCACCACTGCTGATCCGTTTCTGCTATCCCGGCTCTACCGAACTGAACTGCTGGTGTATCTGTGAAGTGTTTGTAAGTGGATTAGGCTGCCACTGCTGACCCGCAAACGGAACTGCTCATCTCCAGACAACACAGACAAGAATTGTTCCAAAGAACCTTTCTAAACAGGTCCACGTCTCCATATCCTTTCTTTCCCACTACCTCTGGTAGGTGGTAGGCTAAAAGGGAGGTTGAAGTGTTTAAGAACCATCATTAAAAATAAGGTTTGAAAAAAAATTAAAGTTACAGGGTTTTGTAATCCTGCCTTCCCAAGGTGACCTTAGTCATACTTGAACTTTTTTGGAAGTGCATCTGTCTGTAGCCTTGTGTGATAAGGAAGACAGACGTGTTGTTTTGACAGATGTGGAGCTAGTGATGTCCCCTGCAGAAGCCAAGCTGCCTGAAGAATAACTTCAGGCCTGAAGGCACACTAATTGGACTCCACCTGTGCTCCTCATGGGTCAGCACCCCTGCCTTTTTGCCCCCTTTGTTTTGTATTTAGTATTCTGAATAATCCTTTGACTTTTCCAGTGAAGTAAGTGACTGTATTCTGGTTTAATCACATACTGATTTCTTTTCCAGCAAATTCTAGCTCCCCATGAGAAATAGGGCAAGGGTCCTATTTCTGTCCTTTCTAGCTTCTCCCCACCCCATGGCTGCTCTGCAGTCTCCTCGGGAAGCATGGTGTTGTCTTTGCAGTGAGCCTCTTTTCTGAAAGTCAGTTGCTGAGATAGGAAGTGTCTTGCAAGCAACCTTTGCTTTTGGGAAGCAATGAAAACGTCCTTCAAATGAGGAGCACTGGGACCTGAGGTTTTCTAGAAGCAGAAGAAAAGATAAGGAAGAAAGAAGGGAAAATGACATCTCCAGAATATAAACTTACAGGTTTCCTAAGAACCATGACCTGGGGGCTTTGGGGAATAGGGTGGGGATGAAGGGTGGGCAGCGGCTCTTTTTATGGTCCAAAGGCTTACTCTCTCCACCAGACCTACCTTCCTTCTACAATGAACAGAGACCGTTGGCAGAAATTTCTTTTGTATCCTTGCCATCAATTTACCCAACAGAACAAATTAAGGGAGGGAGGGAAGAATTAGAAAGGATTATTCTGGCTTATGGTTTCATAGTGTTGCAGTCCTCTGTAGGAAGGGATGCCTGGTGGAGTCACCTAGTCCAAGGTGGCAGAAACACAAGGCTGGGCAGTTATTCAGATGGTGCCAACCAGGAAGCAGAGAATTCAGCAGGGACAGGAGTGGGAACATGACCTTAAAAGGCCAGCCCCAACAGTCTATTTTCTTCCCTACCAGGATCCATCTCCTGAAGGCTCCACTGTTTTCAAAATTGTACCATAAGCTGGGGCCCAAAATTCAAATCATGATCCAGAGGGGACATTTCAGATTCAAAACGGACCCCCCCCCCAACCCCCATGCTCGGGAGGCCCCAGTAAATAGAAATAGCCACAACTTCTAGATGGAACTTAAAAAACTGAGCAGTCAGGAAATTGCCTGATCTTGGCCTCTCAGGAGAGTGTACAATTTCTGACCATGTAACACAACCAACACACAGATTGGCAGTTGCAATTCTAAACGACGTTTCCTCTAGATAAAAGCCCAGAGTCGACCGATTACATGGTCTTTCCGTGAATGGAGATGGAATTGGTAACCTGCCTTTGTGGAGTAATTTCTAAAAGTGCTGATGCGTTTCTACCTTGTTTCATTAGCCAGCGCTTATTGGAAGGAGAGGTAGGGAGGGGGATGGAAATGTGCAGGTTGGGGGTCTTGGCTGTGAGTGGGTTTCCTAGGAAACCACCTGCGATCAAGTGTGGCGCGGGCTCTCAGCGACGTGGAGGAGGGAGAAGTATCAGAGTGAATGTATATAGAGAAAAAGAAAAATAAATCATTGCCTGAGCCCCTAGGTCTTTAATTAATGAAGAACATACACTATTTTCAGAGGAATTCCTTGGAGCAGCAGATGAGATGGAGACAGGGATGGGGGCGGGGCATGAGGAAGGGCGCATGGGCTACATCTGGAAATTATCTAGCTCAATTTGATCCCATCAATATGCAAAAAAAAAAAAAAAAAAAAAGCAACATGTGAGCGAAACAAAAGCATCAGCCCTGTTTCTGCTTGGCACAAGCAAAACTGCTTCTGAGAACGAAGGTGAAGCCCCTGACTCTCAGCAGATCACAGGCTGGTGTATGGCTGTACCCCAAGTAGTTTCATCATCTTCATTTTCTGACCCACAGCGAGAAGTTGGCGCCTGGAGGAAAGAGAGCTGGCTGGGATTAGCATGGCCCCTTAAGGATGTAATGCATGGTCATTACCTGTCCCTGAACACCTGATCATCACAGCACCGCTCCTTCCTGAGAGTGGGAAATACAATGCTGATGGACTAAAGGAAGTGTGTGTTTAGTCTCATTTTCTGTGATATGATATCCTGACAAATGTAGCTTGGGGGAGGGGGAAGGATCCTTTTCCTTAAAAGCCCACACAGCTGGGAAGGAAATCAGGAACTTGAAGCCTTAAATATAAGTCAAGAGAAGAGAAATAACTGACCCCCTACTTTTTTATTCCTGTTTCTGTATTCTTACACAATTTAGGGGTTAGCCTAGGTAATGGTACTGCCCACAGTGGCCTGACTCTCCCTATATCAGTCAGCAATTAAGACTACCCTCCACAGGCTAACCTCAACTAGTTACTTCCTCATTAAAACTCTCCTCTGGTGAGTCTATGTTGTATTAAGTTAACAGCTAGAACTAACCAGCACAGGGAGAACTTAAAGGTTTATTAATTTGCTTCAAATATAACTAATGTACAAATGTACATAATATGTTACAGGAGATACCAATCACTTAATAGACTTATAAATTTATTTATTTTTATTAAAATGGATGTGCTTCCAGGACATGAGTGTTTGGTACAAGCAAAAGTCCTTGAAAGTGTACACTTGGACAGTGAATAAGTAATGCATGATAAATTTTAAAGCATTTAGCATACACTAAATTAGGTGTAGCTTAGCGGTATAGCACTTGCCTAGCACGTAGGAGGCTATCAGCTCAATCCCTAGCACTACAAATAGACATGTGGAATGTGGCTTTTAGTTTCTTGTGACAACTGTGAGTTCCCAGAAGCATCTAGGGTGAGGACTTGTTACTTCTGTGTTCTGGTGTGTAAACTAGGTTTGTTTTCAGTGGAGTGTATATAATCAGTCGCACATCACAACTCATTTGTAATTACAAGTGTGGAACTATCTTATATGTCTGGGTACGTACAGAGGAAGTAAAATCTTAAGAGCAACCTAATAATTTAAAAATTGCATGAACACCATAAGGTCTCGCCTTGGGTTTTAAAGCTATGTGTTTCTGGATCAAAACATCTTTATAATAATGGAAGAGGAAGTTTATTTGCTTCTTTTAAAAATATTGAAGAAGGACTGGGTACAGCCCAGTGATAGAGTGTTTGCATAGCAAGTGTAAGGTAATGAGCTTATTCTCCACCACTGCAAGATGGTGGTGGTGGTGGTGGTGGTGGTGGTGGTGGCAGAGGAGACTGTGGTGGTGGAGGAAGCAGTGGTGGTGGTGGTATTAAAAGTTTATTCTTAATTCTGAATCCTTTTGGAAGTATCTTCCCTCCCTGTGTTCTCTTGACATAGGAAAGCCCTGACTGAGATCATGGTGATCCTATTTTAGTTGACTCTGTTGACAGATTAAATGATGACTTCTACAAAAGAGATAAACACAATAACATGGTTATGCACATGAAATCTGTGTACCCTCTGAGCCTGGATCCTGAAAGGCAATGCAATACGTTAGTTTCTTTTAATGTCTGCTGCAGACTCAGAAATGGTAAGAGAATTCAAGCACCCATCATATGTTTGGTAGTACTGAGTCTTCTTTGACAACTTCTATATAGATCCATATCGATATCTTTAATGCAGTGCATATCTACACAGAAAATCTCCCTCTGTGATGGTGTAATAGCCATGAGTGTGTTGCTCTGGGTAAGGATGTATGTATCACTGTGGGGTTAAGAACGGCACCCATAGGCTCATGTATTTGAATGCTACATCACTGAAGAGTGGAGCTGTTTGAAAGAACCATTCAGATTAGGAGGTGTGGCCTTGCTGGAATGGGTGTGGCCTTGTTAAAAGAGGTGTGGCATTGGGGGTGGGCTTTAAGGTTCAAAAGTCCATGTCAAGCCTAGGCTCTCTGTCTCTACAACTCTGTCTAGGATGAGGATGCAGCTCTCAGCTGCTGTTCCAGCATCTGCCTGCATGCCTCCATGCTACTCACTGGGAGGATAACGGACTAAGCCTCTGAAAGTGTAAGCAAGCCCCCAACTAAATGCTTCCTCTTATAAGAGTTGCCTTGGTCATGATGTTTATTCACATCAATAGAATAGTGACTGAGATACACTGGAACTACATTATCTTCAGATGCCTTATGATAGGAGTTATGTGACTTATCATTTCATTAAAGACAAGGAAGTGAAGGCACAGACAGTGACTGACTACCTTCCATAGAGAATGGAAGAATTAGGATTTCCACTGAGGCTATTGTAGACCTAGAACCCACAAGCTTTATGGGATGTCTGGTCTCTCACTGCCTTTTGTTTCCAGCTTGCAATGCTGCTAGTCTTAAGAACCATCTGGCATGGCTTTGGACTGCCTTACCCATATTGGACCTTCTGCATCTTGCTCAATTTGACCTATATATTATTCTCTAGCTACAGGTTGGCAGTTCCAGCAGTCAACACATCCTTGGTTTTGAAAATCTACAAAATCAGGTCATCTTTCAAATCATCCCACTGATCCTAACCTTTGTTTATTTCTCATTAATACATTCTGTCCAAAAAGGAGTCCAAGTAACTATAATAAAAATTATGCAGTTATGCTTATTAAAGCAAAATGCAATATTGCAAATGGGAACAGGAAATGAAGCAAATAGATGATTACATATTTACTGTAATTAAGCATTACATTAAGCTATTACTCTGTCAATTACCTGTACTGATTATGTACAGATCTGCATTTTTTCCCCAACTCACATGTTTGGAATGTGCTATGTAACTTGGGCTGGACAAAGATTTTTAAAATGAAGATGTGACTGTGTCTGTCCCCAAAGGGTAATACCTATTTTGGGGAGGAAAATTTGACCCACATGAACCTGTAACTGAAAACTATATTATATAGAAACCATATCTGTGTTGGGTTGTTAATGTTGTAAATACAAATCCTGAAAAGTAAAATTCCAGACAGCTTCGGGAATACAAATTACTGGATTTCCAAGATTTTGAAATTCATCGGTGACCTGGTTATTGATCTTATTGATCGTGGTCAGCAAGGAGGGGTTAGGAGGAGGTCAGAGGAGGTCTGGAGAATATCACCAGCTGCAAAATTAACAGAAAATTGATAGGAATGCTAAGTATTTGGGCCAGGGGAGACAACCCAGTCAGTAAAGTCATGGTTGTACAGACATGAAGACTTGAGTTTAGTCCCAAACACCATTTCAAAATCAGACATGAAGATAAATCCTATCATCCCAGAACTGGGGAGGCAGAGACAGGAAAATCCCTGGGGCTCACTGGCTACTGGACTCTATCTAGTTAGTAAATTTTATGCTGAGTGACAGACTGACAGACTGTTTCAAAAGATAAGGTAGAGAAGTAATTGAGGAAGATGCTGGACATCATCCTCTAGCCTGCATGTGCACTCGAGACACACACACACACACACACACAGAGAGAGAGAGAGAGAGAGAGAGAGAGAGAGAGAGAGAGCGCTTAAAGAGATGATTCTTCCTAAATTACTCAGAGCCAGCAATGGGATGTGTGGGAATTCTCCTTTCCTGTGGCTTTCTTGCTTACTTAGCAATTCTGCTGTATTGTTGTCACCCTCCCTGTGGATGCCACTGATACTTCCTCTCTTTGTCCTTCTATGCCCGTGTGTATGCTCCACTTCCTGTTTCTCTATATTTTATATATGCCCATGGCAACCTTTCTCCAAGTCAACCAGAAGTGAGCTTTGAAGTAACCCTCATTCATTCCTTTGTTCTGCTAATCAACCACCAACAGCTTCTGCAGGTCTCAGTTAAACAAAGGAGCAGAGGGACATAGTTCCAAAGGACCTCTCCATTCCTAGAGCCCGTTTTCTCATCTTTGCCTAAATCTGGTCACTTCAGTCTCCAGTCTTTCTTGTGACCCCTTCAGACTTCTCCACAGTTCTGCTACTCCTCCATGATTCCTCACTGCCTGTGCTCCAGAGCCAAATTTTATATGAAACAATCAAGATTCTTTTCCTTAAACCAGCTGTCTATTGGACTCCAGGCTTGGGAAGTTGCCCCATATCTTGAAGGCTTGTAGATGGCCTCCTACAGGGGAAAGCAAATTTCTGCAGGGTAACACGGCATGAGAGGCCCCTTTTAAGTGGTATAAACTGTCCCAAGGCAATATTTAAATATGGGCAAATGCCACGGGTATCCATCATGAAACAACTGTAAAGATACATACATTAAAGGCTGGGGATGTAGCTGAGTGGTGGAGCATTTGACAGATGAGCACAAAGCCCAGGCTCAATCCTCCAGTAGTGAAATACAAATAGACATTGTCAGTGGTGTTATTTATAGCAGAGACTCATGAGGTTTAGTGTTTTTTAATGTGTGGACTGAAAGCTAATACATCCTAACTTTGCATCCAAAGCAAAGAGCCTTGCCTGATCATAATACAGAGTGCAGCAGGACCTAAGTGAGAGGGAATAGGGGGAACTCTTCGGGTGAGTGGACTTTTGATTTTGCTGTTGTCGTTGTCTTCCCTTCTGTCTCTCCTCCCTTTCAAAGCCAATTCTCAGAGGAGGCCTCCAAAGACCAATGCCTGATGGGGTTGCACTGTAATTCCAATTAATTACCTAATTAAAATTAAATTTTATATACATTGGTATTTTGCCTGCGACTATGTCTGTGCATCATTTGCAGGCAGTATCTGTAGAAGCCAGAAGACAGTGTTGGACACATTGAGACTGAAGTTATAGATCAGTGTAAACCACCACATGGGTGCCTGGAATGGCACCTGGATCCTCTGGAAGGGTAGCCAATGCTCTTAACCACTAAACCATCTCTCCAGTCCTATAATTTGTATTTTGTGTTTATGTGTGTGTTTCAAAAACTTGAAATTCTAAGGCTGTTTTTTTCTTTTGACTGTCAGCTAGCCTGTGATGAGGAAACTAGGGGACACTGAAACCCTCAAGAGCAGAGAGGCGGTATCCCCCTCTCCCTACTTTGCTCTCCTTTTTAGCCTCTCCATAACTAGGAGGCTAACTCCAGCTTTTCCTTAGTCCTGCCCCTTTGCCCCATGCCTTGAAGACAATCATACTGCATTAGTGACTTGTCATTGCTGTGACAAAATGCCTGTCAAAGGTAATTAAGAAGGAAGACTTTATTTTGTCTCACGGTTTGAAGGGACATAGTCAGTCACGGTGAAGAAGAAAGCATGGTAGCAGGGATATAAGGCAGCTAGTCACAATGTGTCACATCCACAGCCAGGAAGTGGGGATAGTTGAATACAGGCCACAATGTCCTAGATGCTTAGGAAGACCTAAGCATTGTTTGTGGTGTATGTATTCTAGGCAAATCCTTCAAATCCACATGTTAGGGCGGATTTCCAGCTAAGACACATAGCTTGATGCTTTGGTTTCTTTTAATTCTTTTAGGTATTTTCTGGAGTTTTGACAGTATTTATACTCTGAGAGACAGCTACCATGAGACTGTACCTTCTGAGCGGTCAGCGTTTTCCTCAGTCGCATTTTCATTTAAATCACTTGACAGTTACCTTTAACAACAGAACTGCTTGCTCTGCTTAGAAAACGTGGGCTCAACAGTTCACAGATGATCATCAGCCCGTGTACATAAACGATGCGCACGTCTTGAATAACCATTACTACGGATGGAGAGGAAGCACATTCAAGGGATTTAGTAAAAGAAGACTGGAAAATTCTAGTTAAAGCTAAATATTTCCTGTTCACAGCAGCTTTGTTTTATAATAAAGTGTTGTCCATTCCTTGTAATGCTTCCATCTGTAACATGGGCTTTATCATATATAATTGATCATGATAAAAACCTGTCACCCCAGCTCTTTTTATGAATCTTCCTCTTTTTGAACATGGCATGTTAGAGCAAATACATGCTTTGTGATATTTAAAGGGAAATAAGATTTTATTTGGCCAATCAACCTTTATTGAATTCTTTTTCTACAGCAGGATCCAAAGATATAAGTAACTGGTAGTAAATGTAAACTAATCTCTCTCTCTCTCTCTCTCTCTCTCTCTCTCTCTCTCTCTCTCTCTCATCACTCTCTAAATATGACCAAGCACATAGTGGTGGAAACATATAGAGAAGGAATCGGAAGCAACTGTTATAAAATTTTGGAGAGGAAGGAAGCCATTATAGTGACCTGCAGTTACAGTGGCCTGTGGGTAGGAGAGAGGAAGAGAAGACCTAGGGTGGTTACCCCAGGAGGATTCATGGGACAAGAAACCTGGAAGGTGAGGCTCAGCTTCAGAGGGGAGTAGCTGGAACCTCATCATTGGATGGAGTGTGAGGAAGGGTATTTTGGGTCAAAAGGCAAAACAGGACGAAAATGCTGGGCATGGTTCCTGGGCTGAGACTGTTACCTGACCAGGGAGCAACAGGGACAGATTGATCAGAGAAGCTATTGGTGCAGGGGTTGTACTGTGTGTCCACCTCATTTTCTTACAAAATAATGATAAATAGCTGCTGCTGCTGCACTCTGCCTCCTCCTCCTTCTATCCTCCTCCTCTTCTTCCTTCTCCTTCTCTCCTCTTCTTCCTCCTCCTTTTCTCCTCCTCCTCCTCATCCCCCTCCTCCTTCTCTCCTCCTCCTTCTCTCCTCCTCCTTCTCTCCTCCTCCTTCTCTCCTCCTCTTCCTCCTCATCATCCCCCTCCTCCTTCTCTCCTCCTCTTCCTCCTCATCATCCCCCTCCTCTTTCTCTCCTCCTCCTCCTCTTCCTCCTCCCCCTCCTCCTTCTCTCCTCCTCCTTCTCTCCTCCTCCTTCTCTCCTCCTCTTCCTCCTCATCATCCCCCTCCTCTTTCTCTCCTCCTCTTCCTCCTCATCATCCCCCTCCTCCTTCTCTCCTCCTCTTCCTCCTCATCATCCCCCTCCTCCTTCTCTCCTCCTCTTCCTCCTCCTCATCCCCCTCCTCCTTATCTCCTCCTCCTCCCTTTCCTCCTCCTCCTCTAACTCCACCATCTCTTCCTCCTCTTGCTCCTCTTTCTCTTTTTCTTCCTCTTCCTCATTTTTCTGTTCTTCCTCCCTCCTCAGCTGCTATGGAACTCAGATGCCATACCCAAAGTAACCATACAGTTTAGGCACATACAAACTATTCAATACACTTCTCTGTCTTAACTTATGTCTTCTGGGTGGAGACTTTTCAAACAACTTTCTTTACCCACTTTCAGGGTCATGGGAACCAATAAAATTAGCACCATCACTTAAGTGCAGAAATCTTGTCTCATCTCCATCCCCTGGCTCCACGTTCAATCTTCTTTCTCCTTGGCATGTGCCTTTATGTCTGGATTTGTCCTCTCACTCTAAACAAAGTTCCTCAGATGCACAGTCATTGCCTCTCCCATTGTCCTGTAGACAGAGTCTCTGCTATGCAGTGGCAAGGGCTGGCCACTTACCTGCCATGTGGCCTGGCCCAGGCTTCTGGACAGACCTCAGCATTTCTGGGACCATCTTTTATCTGAGAAGGAAAATGACAAATTTATCATTCCTTTAGACTTCCAGTCTTATGATTGTGTGTGTGTGTGTGTGTGTGTGTGTGTGTGTGTGTATACCTTTACATATATACATATATGCATGTGTGTATATATACATGTATACACATATGTGTATGTATACACACATGCATGCACACACACACACTGGGCTGAGTGGAGGAACAGCATTATCCTATCAGTTTTATTTTTCAAAGACAGTTATTAAAGGATTAATAAATATGATGCAATGGCCATTCCTTTCCTTCTATGGACACAGAGAGACTAGACCATAGGTAGACATGACTAAGACAGACTGAGGAAATCAACTCAAGATAATTAATGGTAGTACCAAGAGGAGAAAAGATGAAAGAATTTCAAGGAGAAGGGTTGATGCTTAGCTTCAGATACTAAGGACAAAAGACATAAAATTCAATGATCCTTGTTGGTCTTAAGGATGCTGATGACATCCATCTTAATAGGTTGCAGTGCGTACCACATAACACCTACATAATATTCCCCGATGGATGCCAGATGCCTCCTCTTTGGTTAAAATGGATTTCTCTCATACTGTCTATGCATTCTGGAGTCTTACATTCCGATGTCCTCTGAAACACACAGTCATAAAATTTAGCACAAATAGTAAGAAACACAATTCATTTGTTTGAAGCTCTCTTCAGGGATATTATTTCTAAAGTGTTTGGTAGAATGTGAACACACATAAGAGGCCAAGGCAACAGATTGCAGTGTGTGTAGGACAGTCATAGAAATGTGTATTTCAGGATGTTCTAGAATTGGACCAGTACTGCTGGCCAGGAAGCTCAGAGTAACAATATCTTGTAAGAAGCATTGTTTGATAGGGTTTTGTTGGTGGTAGTGGTGGTGCCTTAGTTTCCATGATCATTTGAGAAAAACAAAACACTCACTGTCCTGTATACAATTTTAGCCATTTTTGCCATGACCCACTTAAGAAGTGGAATGATGCTATTTATGCCATGACAAGCACAGCTTTGATTCACACCACACTCACACTTAGTCTTTGACTACCAAATGTTAAATTTCCTTTGATGTTGTCTATGTCTTCCGGTTCCTGATATTTGTATGTTGTGGTAAATCTCCGACCCATTGAAGTCCAGTTAAAGAAAACACAATTCAATATTTATGATTATAAACTGCAAGCCTAGATTGAGCAGATTTACCATTGCACTACTCTATTCCCCAGCTATGTGATCCCTTACAACCTGCAGTTTTCTAGGTCATGATCTTCTTCTTCTTCCTGTTCTACCCACAACTGCCCACTGCTCCAATGGCTCTTTTGGCTCCTCCCATAAGCCTTTTTTCTCCACCTCCCCTTCTACTGCCCAATCACTGGCCTTTATTTTACAAATTCAATTGGACAGAAGGTTCACAAGATTCACTCCTCCTTCGCAGCCCCTCCCAGGAGTAGAATTACCATGACAACAAGAGGCTAGGGCCATCCACAACATTTGTATGTAATCACAATACCAACAAGGTAATAACAAGCATGTTAATAGACAAAAATTCAGACATACTCACTACTCAGAATGGTGACTATCTTTAATGTTGGTGAGTAGGTTAAAATTCCTTGATCTCTGGCAGCATCAGAAAGATAACAATGGAGATTGAATTAACAAATTTTGCAATCATGGCCGTAAGACCTTACTACATAACGAGAACTGCATCTTCATATTTACAGGAAGTTGGATGTAGCTGATTCCTTCTGTTCACCATGCTCTGATAGCCTCTGCTGAATGTGTTGGTGTTATTAATATATGCCTAGGGGCTAGTCACAATGATGTGAGCAGTAAATGCTCCCGAATGGGCAAACGGGTTTATTGGTTCCTTGATGGGTCCATGCTAGCTGGAAACACAACAGTTCATTTTCCAATCTATTCTAAATCTTTTGGAATTTCTATTCAGCAAACCTGCTGGATTACTGAAGTAGTCTTTGTAGTTGATCCAATTTAGGCTTACCCTTGTCTAGCTTACAGATAAATGAGTCTCAAACTATAGTTGTTTTATTTGGCTTTGTCAATTCCTGGGAATAAGCCCTAATCTACTTTTTTATCTGCTGAACTGGCTACTTCCCCAGTGGTTTACCCCAAGTACTTGCTGTTTCTCCTGGCCACGTGCTTATGGTCCATCTCTCTCCTGGTAGCTTCCTCTTCTCTGTCTGCTGTCTGTTTGTCTGTCTGTCTGTCTGTCTGTCTGTCTGTCTGTGTGTATATATGTGTGTGTGTGTGAGTGTGAGAGAGAGAGAGAGAGAGAGAGAGAGAGAGAGAGAGAGAGAGAGAGAGAATGTATGTGTTCACGTATGTGTTCATGTAGAGGATACATGTTTATGCACGTGTATGTGGAAGCCACAGGTCAACCTCAGCTGTCACTCCACAAGACACTGTCCTTTTGTTTTTTTTGTTTTTTTGTTTTTTTTTAAGACAGGGACTTTATTGACATGGAGGTCACCAATTCAGCTAGGCTGGCTAACAAGCCAGCCTAAGGCACCCTGTCTCTGACTCCCCAGTGCTGGAATTACCAATGAGCATCACAACACATAATGATTCTTTGTTTATTTCTTTTGTTGTTGTTGTTGTTGCTGTTGTTGTTGTATGTGAATTGGAGCTACCCCATGTTGGCCTCTTGTCTTGAAGAATACAAGAGTGTACAGGCTTGTTTATGAAGTAATTCTGTTCAAAGTATTCTGATATCCCCAGCTCCAAAATGCTTCTTAGTGAAAAAGACACTTAGGGCTTAAAATAAGCCCATTTTGTGTGTGTGGGGGGGGGCAAGAATGAGCTGAGCAAAATATGTCCAGATAGAAATAAAATTAGAGGATCAAGAAGTAAAGAAAATATACCCTTGTGTACTCAGAAGGAGAAAAAATGCACATACAGTTGATGACTACTGAAGAGAAATCAAGGCTAGGAATGGGAGAAGTTGGGGAGCAGTCATCTGTGGGGTGTCTCTGTTCTATGAAAATAGGTTCTTCTGGGCTGCATAGTGTGAATTACCATGTGCCTCTACCAAACTTCAATCACTTTAAGACTCATATTAAGCAAACAATTTCTTGATGTTGAAATTATTATGTTCTGAGAGCTTTCAAGTCACAAAGCAAAATCCAAAATGAAGAAGTCTCAGTGGGAAAGGAAAGAAGAGAGAGAGAAATGCCAAAGGAACTGTAAGGCTCTGTTCAGTCAAATGCAACAGCCTTTTGATTGTCTTTATAACTTCAAAACACATACAGTTCATAATGGAATTAAAAGCCCAGCCGAATAACTCATGTGCCTGCATGCAGTCTGTGTATCTTGTCTCAGACTTGGAATACATCCTTCCACAGAGAATAGGCAAGCAATCCCTGCATAGTTGATGGTTTTTAATGGATAGAGGTCCCATTATAATTATGTTCTAGTTGATGTGAAACAAAGTCAAAATGTGTCTTTAGGAAACTGTGTCCTTGTGTGGTAGCTTAGGGAGGTCAAGGGAGCAAACCTGGGTGATCTCGACTAGTGCCTAGCCTTTGTTGAGTTGCAATTGTCAGTAGGTAACAGTCACTGAAAGGAGATAGGTGAATAATATCAGTCCTGAGAGTTATCTGCTGGGGAGGTAGACAAAATCCGTTCCTCTTCGGGATGTTGGAATAATCTTGGTAGCTGTACAAGACTTTGCCACACCGTCTTACACTTGTCTTCTAATTAATTATTAATTAATTATGAGCATTTGAAACCAGCTCCCAAAGATTCATCAAAGGATGTCAGGACAACCAGACAAATTAGAGCAGTGCAAGGTTCAGGACCAGCCTTAGGGAGAAAAATGCAGCATCTACAGTTCATCTCTGCCACCTGATACATCTTTGAGAGCTTAAAATGTATCAGAAATATGAATTTTCAATGCTGATTAAGACAACATGTATTTTTCTTATTTTAAAAGTAGTTTTCCATAAAAATTATAAGGAAAGTGAATAGTTTTTCTATGAATCCTGTAATCTGAAGTTTTTAATTTTTCCCTTATAATCTCCTTGATTCTCTCCCACACTGTTTTGAAGGATATTTATTTCTATGTGTGTGAGAGTTTTACCTGTATGTATGCCTGTGCACCACAGTACTCTGAGGAGGCCAGAAGAAAACGTTAAATCCTTTTGGAATGAACAAATGAACTAGTTAACTAATTAACTAACTAACTAACTAACTAACTAACTATTGTTAGCTGCCATATGAGTGCTGGGAATAGAACCCAGGTTGTCTGGAAGAGCAGTCAACTCTCTTAACTGCTAAGCCATCTTTTCAACACTCCTTGATTTTCTCTTTATATTATTGGAATGATCTATGTATCTGATTCCTGTGACCATATTTTGTGATCCTTAGTTTTAACCTCAGTTGAGTCTTCCTTCTTTGTGACTTTTTTTTCTCTTTTTTCTCCTCTGTTAACTTCCGGACAGTGGTGTTTTATACCTTTCCCCCTCCCACTAAGTCTGTACACCAATCCCCATCTCAGTTTTTCTTTAATAATCTATGCATCTATCTAATTGTCCCTTTGTATGCTCACAAATCTACATATTCATTCTCACATCCAGCCCTCCAGCCCTCCAGCCCTCCAGCCCTCCAGCCCTCCAGCCCTCCATCTTTCCATCCATCCACTCACCCACTCATTTATCCATCTACCCATCCACTTATTCATCCATCCACCCACCCACTCATCTATCCATCCATCCATCCATCCATCCATCCATCCATCCATCCATCCATCTATCCATCTATGCAACTACCAATCATTCTATCCATTTAGCCACCTACCCATCTATCCACTCATTCATCCATCCATCTATCTAAAAGGTCTCAGGTTTGGAATTCAAGTTGGACAATAAAAAAGATTATCTTTTTGAGTAAGCAATTTATTAGAAGAAATATCAACGCCATAAGCAGACATAGACAACAGCATGAAGAAGACTCTGAAGAGAGTTCAAGCTAATGAGGCAAAGTGAGAGTTGCTTCTTAATAGAGCTCAGAGGAATCCACAGACAGGGAGCCTATGATTCCTCATCAGGCATCAAGAAATGGAGAGGTACATGTCCTTTTCATTGAAAGTTAGCACCTGTAGCCCTTCAATGTATCTGACTTTGTAGGCTCACTTAGGGAAGACATTCAGGTATATGGAAGTCTGTTAGGAAGTTATGGATTCAACAGCTGTTCCAGAAAGTATTTACCTGTAGGCATAATTCAAGGGAGAAAGGGAGGGGAAGGCTGCTGGAGGCACCATGGCCTAAGTATCAGTCTGTTCTGGACTTTAATATCATTGACCTATCTAAAACTTTATTTCCCAAAGATTTCAATAAATTTTAGTGTGTTTGTTTGTTTGTTTTGTTTCTAAAAACAAAATAGAAATAACTAAAGAGGAGTATACATGATAGAAGACATCCCAAAATTCACTTGGTCCTCAGAAAAACCAGAATATCAGTTGAGGTTATCAAAAGGTAGTTCATATATGTGGCTTTAAATAGTCTAGCAGTCATAACACAGTATAAATGAGCACAAGGTAGACCAGATACTCAGGAGAAAACTGTCCACACTATACCTTATCTCCTCCTCTCTACTAGCCACCACCACCTCTCAATAGACTGTTTCCCCACATGGATGTTGTAAAGGGCTTAAGTTTCTACTCCATATGTGGTGCTGAAGCTATATCCTCTGTTTCCTGAATGGTGTGCTTTATGAGGATGAAGAAGGCAGTTCCTAGAAAGAAGCTAGTCCAAGTTTGAGGTACCTGCCTCTCCATGTGAAAGCTACAATGCACCCTAGGCAGTCATGCATGGACAGTAGGGCCCCAGGGAGCTGTCCTTCCTCCTCCAGCCTTAGGTAGAGCAGCACTTCAGTCAGCCAGGCCTTGGCACTCGTGATGAAAGTGTTGGTTTCTTACTGGCTCTGACTGCCCTTCACCAAGGCCACTAGACCCTCAAGATAGGCCAGCTAGGTATGGTCCTGTTTCTTGAAGAGCCGCATAAGTGTTGAGAGACATCTGGCCAGGCATGAAGAACCCATGTGTGCTTTTCTGTCTATGATGGAACTCCAACCTCACTGTTACATTTTCGATCACTGTCTTTATGGTTTCTTTCTCTATTCGGTTTGAAGATGCTGGCTTTATATTTAAAGCCCATGGACTTAAAAAAAAGTGATGTTTGCTTAGATGCTTCAATCCTCAAGTAAAATGTTTCAAAAACCCCTTGACAAGATTCCATCTTCTGGTACTTCAACTCAACACACCCATTTTCTGCTAAGTTGATATGACTGTAGTTAACCAAGTACATACTGCCACCTCTACATCTTGAACCAAATCTTCTGACGTTCAATAAGAGTTAACTATCTCCAAATTGTGCTGAGTCTTCTTCTTATCCCAATCTTACTGCTGAGGGCCAGAGGGTACAGGACTGTCTTCATACAAAGGACCAGGACAATTTGGGTATCTAACGCTATAAGAAAATATTGTTTCTGTAACAGCCACAAAGCCATGACAGAACTGGGCTCCTGTTGATCAGGCTACAGTGGGGCAAGGCAGAATGTGATTCAAAGGGGAGCTCTGGGATTTGGAAGGTCCTCCCACAGCTGGGTGTGTGTCTGACACTCCCTCCAACCACAATGAAGCTGCTCGGAGCTCTCCAAATACCTGCAAGCCTTCTGGTTTATGTTTATTGTGAATGTCCCATTCAGAGAAGAGGAATGGGGAACTGTGGGAAAGACCTCAAACCTGCTGTTTCTACTATATTCTCTTTTGTTTTCCCTGACAAAAACCTTCACAAATTCCCCAGCTGCCCATGGAGAGGCCACCAAGGCTGGCAGAACTGTCTCTTCTGGGTTTTATGTGGTAACTTCAGCCTCCCATCCATCCCCATTTCCTACCCTCAGTATACTTGCTCGGCCCTCCATTTTCTTCAGCATTTCCATGTCTGCTTGATGAACAACATGGAAAGGATTGTCAGGTGCTCAGGGAACTCCCACATTGAATGTGTGTTTGAGTTTTGCGCCCCACTGGTCAGGGAAATTGCTTATGTGGCTGCAGACTAAAGGGTAAACCACAACCAAGCAGAGGTCTTCAATCAGGGCCGTGTGTGTGTGTGTGTGTGTGTGTGTGTGTGTGTGTGTCAGGGGGAGATGGGGTGTTTGGAGCAGAAGCTAAGAGGTTATTATTACAGTTAAAAGAAAAAACCAGAGATGTGTGATTTCAACAACTTCGATCCCAACAAGGGTATCTTATAAGCCCTGCAGGGAAGAAAGGCATGGTGTTTTGGGTCAGTGGAGTACAGAAATTGGCTCTGTGTAGCCAGAGGCACAGTATCATATTCCCTTCTGTCTCCCAAACAAAGGTGTTGAACCATGCATTCCCCTAAGCCCAAATTTCTCAAAGTAGACTGACAGATTGGTCAGAGTCAGAGCCTCAACTGAGGGCCTCAGATATCTGCTAGGAGAAGTGGAGCCAGCAAACCCAGGGATAGCCACAACCTTACATGAGACGGCTTGTACATAATTTGAGTCTGTTTTACAAAGTCACACTGAGCTGGATTTCATCATTAAGGCTGAGTATTGAGGCCAAGATGACCCAAGGAGCCACCACATAGAGGAGATGGCAGAGTGATTGGGGAAGTGGTTTGAGGAACTTGCAAAGACCCCAGAAAGTCTCCTCTCCCCTGCTGTTGTCTCTTTCCATCTAATCGGATGGCCTCTCCCAGCAAACAAAGGTTTCAGTTCATCCTTACCTCCCATCCTTCTGTCTTACCGCTCACTTTAGTGTTTTAGATGCAATGATCAGAGTGCAGTCTGGGAAGTCCATAATTAATCATTTCCTTTGTTCCAGCACATGTTGGGGATTTTGTGGTTGGGATGTACAGCACGTGCTACAGTTAGAAACTAATGGTATATTAGTACCAACAACAGCAGGTGAACACTCCCTGGTGCTGCTAACTCCTTCTGAAAGAAAAGACTCTACAAAACCCCTCCACAGAGCCAAGCATACAAACCAAGGGTGTTTTAATTTTAACTTGGTGCATCAAAATTAGGCTGAAGGTTGCATTCTAACTTAGAAAGATTGGATCTCACTTCAGAAAACTGATACCTTGTTTAGCAGTTTTCAAAACCAAAAATATACACATACTTGTGCATATATCTATTCCAATGGGTAGCAATGCTTAGTAGTCGATTATTGTCATGGTTTGAATATGCTTGGTCCAGGGAGTGACACTATTTGGAGTTATGGTCTTGTTGGAGTAGGTGTGTCTTTGTGGTTCTGGGCTTTAAGGCCCTTGTGGAAGTCAGTATTCCATTAGCAGTCTTCAGATAAAGATGTAGAACTCTCAGCTCCTCTAGCATCATGCTTGCCTGGATGCTGCCATGTTTCCACCTTGATGATAATGGACTGAACCTCTGAACCTGTAAGCCAACTCCAATTAAATGTTGCCCTTATAAGAGTTGTCTTGGTCATGGTATCTGTTCACAGCAGTGAAACCCTAACTAAGTGTTGTCATTTATAGGAGTTGTCTTGGTCATGGTGTCTGGTCACAACAGTAAAACTCTAACTAAGATAATTATCCAGGCTATATGCATACTTAGCTATCTCAGTCATTACTCTGTTAATTTATATTTCTGTGACAAAACTACCTGGTGGTACCTACTTAAATCAGGAAAGATTTATTTTGGCTCACAGTTGCAAAATGCTCAGTCTATGGCTGATAAGCTGCATGCCCTGGAGCAGGACGCCTCAGTTTCAGAAATGTGTGGAGAGGTTAGCTGCTCACATTACAGCAGACACGGAACAGAAAATAACTACGGGAAACATCCAGGCAAAGGACCCAGCTACAGTGATAGATGTTCTCTCACAAAGCTCCACCCTTAAAGCCTCCCGGACCTCCCGGATAGTGCTTGACACCAGCTGCATACCAAGAGTTCAAAGCAGAAAGCTTTGGATAACATTTCAGAGTCAAACAATTGGAAACAAAACTCTAAAAAAGAAACGAAAGGAAAACTATAACAGTCCTAGTAATGCAGGTCTGGTACCTCAGCTATGGCAGAGGCTGAGGCAGGGGAATCACAAATTTAAAGCCTGCCTGGGCTGAAGAATGAGTTCAAGGTCATCCTGTGCCGTTTAGTGGGACTCTGTCTCAAGATCAAAAGTGAAAAGAGAGCTGAAAATATAGTCCATCGGTAGACTGTTTG
Organism: Arvicanthis niloticus; assembly: GCF_011762505.2. NCBI lineage: Eukaryota > Metazoa > Chordata > Mammalia > Rodentia > Muridae > Arvicanthis > Arvicanthis niloticus. The sequence goes on along the minus strand of NC_047665.1, from coordinate 62,592,022 downwards.
CTTAGCATGTGCAAGACCTATGGTTAAGCCTCAGTTCAAACCATGTGAAGAATAGCATAGCACAGCACAGCACAGCATAGTGAAGCGTTGAATAGTGTAGAATAAAACAGAATAACAGTCTTCATAGAGAAAGAAGTCTATAGTATGTTCGAGGACAAATGGTCATCAGCTATATGAAAGATGACGGAAGGTTTCTGGGGCAGTTAGAGAAAAAGGAAGTATTGATCATAACAAAACAAGTATGCTCCCTCCACCTGTGTGCATGTCCAGGATCTCAGGGAAGGGGAAAGTAGTCTGTATAGAAGGGAAACCAGAATCCAGGTGGCTAGACCCAGTGGTGAGACCACAGCCTGTGAGATTGCAGGGAGTCTCTGGGCGAAGACAACCTCTGGGCCACGGTAGGAGAACAAGTGGTAGGCTGTCCTGCGGAAGGAGCAGAAAGAATGTTTCCACACAGCTTCAGCCATGAGAAACCAGACACCAGGTGCCCACAAGATGGAAAATCTGGCAGCTTGTGAGCAAGGAGGCTTGCCAACTTCAGATATCAAAGGCTGGCTTCTTTCTGCCGAGTGTTAATGAAAGCTATTAATATCCAGAGGTCATACTTCCCCTTCTACTTTGGATGCTTCCCAGGAACACTGAAAATAGAGAATAGAAGCATGTTCGCCCAGCCATAGGACACAGGCCAGTGGCCCCAGCAGGACCTGAAAGAGTCCCCTGGCATGGGTGTTGGGATGACTCTGCTCGACAGAGAAAACCATCTAGCTGATGCTGTTTCCAGAGGCTACTTACTGCCCAGCATATAGGCCACCATAGAATTTTCCTTCCTGCTGGGGCATTGTTAAACTCAAATTTCTGCCCTGGGAGCTAATTCTCCTCTGCTATTGTCCCAGGTTTGAACTGATCAAGTGCAAGCTGTGTCTTACAGTTTATGTCATAATAATAATGTTCTTGATATAAATTATTAGTAATTTTAAATCAGTAAGCGTCTCCTGAGGCCCTCAGAGGGCTGTTTTGTTCTACTTTGTTTTACTGATTTAAATCAAGTGATTAAAGAAAAAACAACGCTCCCTTGCCTTGGTTCACGCTGTTAACTAGATTCATAATAATGAACCAATTCTTGACAGTTCACCATAGTGAAAAAAAGCAGGAAAAGAAGACAGGCCCTGGGGCTGACTCATGAGTTGAATCCTTGTTACACAAGTCCTGGGTTCAGAGAAGCCCTGGGAGGGGGAACAAACATGGCCTTGGTGGGGAAGCACCCTCACTGTGTCTGGACACACTTGCCAGGAGGCTTTCTCTCAAGTAGAAAGCAAAACACATCACATAGCATTAGATCTCTCCAGGACCAGTGGACCTATCTACGCAGGCACTCAGTAGTTCTTCAAGGCCTTTATCTTGTCTGCCCTCCTGACCCAGTGATGGGGAATGAGAGGCACACAGAGTGAAGTGAGGTTAAGGGAAGACTGCAGACATGTCATTAGTGACGGCAGCTGTGATGACAGTGATGGTGACATAATGAGAGCACTTACTATGCACACAATGCTTTGCAGCCCACACAGCAGTACCACGAATTTCCTGCTCGTACCACGAGCGGACATATCTGCAGTAGCATACAGGCCACTGTGTCCAAAGACCAAAACCCTTCTATTGAATATTGGCTGGACAACAATGTGCTGCTCAAAGACATGCGGCAGCAAGCAAATTAATTTGACTGTCATAAGAGAAACACACCAAAATTTGCATCAGATTTGTGGACTCTGAACTCTTGGGATATGGTGTTAAGTGAGGCTTGCTCTCAGCAATGTCTCCTTGAAATGAAAAGGAGAAATCATGCCTGGACCTATAAGGATTTATAACAAGAAATCCAAGTATAAGAAGTGGTAGGACAAATTGCCAAAGAACAACAGTTGAGGGTTACTTGGAAGAAAGCTTTCAAAACATTTATTTTTATTTATTTATTTATATGTATGTGTGTGTGTACGCCTGGATGACTTTATGTGCACCACATGTATGCAGGTATCCATGGAGTCCAGAAGAGGGTGTTGTATCCCCTAAAACTGGAGCTATATGTCTTTGTGAGCTACCCAAATAGGTGCTCGGAACTGAACCTTGATCTTCTGCAAAAGCAGTGAGTGCTATTAACTGCTCCAGCCACGAAAAAAATTTTTTTAGAGAAAGAATTTGAGAAGGTTTTTGGGTGTTGGGTTTGATTTCAATCACAGAAATGTGGCATTATTCTTAAGGGGACCATGTCTTGGATAGAGATGTGTAGAAAGAAGCAGGGCCATTGAAGCAACAATGAACAGGGCTATCAGAGTGTGGCAAGGCTAGGAGAAGCAGATTCTAAGTTAAAGGGATAAAAGGTAATGGATCCAGGAACGAAGGACCATAGAGGCAGAGACAGGATTTCTCATGTCAGTTACCAAATGGAACAATAGAGGCACAGAGAAGGTAAGACCCACAGCCAGGAAATAAACCTAAGTACTTGGTTCCAGGCTTCCCCTCAAACAGTCGGGTGTGTACTTGTGGTGCACAGGCCTCAAGTGTGTCAGGCCTGTTTTTATGTGGCAGAACACAAAAATCACATGCTTACTTAAAACACTGTATTTTTTTGTTGCAGTTGTTTTTTTTGTTTTTGCTTGTTTGTTTGTTTGTTTGTTCCTTTGGTTGGCTTGGTGATTTTTTTGTTTTTCGTTGTTGTTGTTTTGTTTCATTGTTTGGTTTGTTTCCTTGCTTTTGTAACTTAGTTGCACAGTTTTGAAGCCCAGACTTTATAGATGACAGCATAGGATTGCAATGTCAAAAAGTTGTACACACCTGCTGCTACTAGGACTTCTCATGGGGACCTTTTAAAATCCCTTTCCATGTAGCTTCCCAGAGAAAGGAAGAGCTTCCTCTACTGTCCAGGGACAAGAACAAGCTTAGGAACAGTTATCTTGTTCTTGGTTGTAACAGCCCAAACTGTGTGATTATCTATACATATGCCGTATAAACATATACATGAATGACAAAAGAAGTGTATGACATCAAAAGACTGGAAATGCGTCAGTCTACACTAGAGCCAGGGCTAGTTAACTCTACAGTCCAACAAGATCACCAAACTCAAAGTTCCTTCCATCTCCCTAATGTGAGGCTTCCCTAAAGCAGCTTCCACCTGCAACTGGGCTACCTCCCGACCTCCTTTACCTGGTCACTTTCCCTATCAGCTCCTATGTTGCTTCCTGAGAGCAGCCTTCCCTGTCTCCTCCAACTCAAATTCATCTCCGAGGTTCTTCAGTCCTGGAGACTGGCTGTGGCGGCATATGCTTGGATTCTCTGATCAGTGTCATGAGCTATGAGGGAACCCCACACACTATTGCATTGTCACCCACTATTAGAGCCCAGAAGCTCAAAAATGCATCATTACAATAGTTCTATGAGAGACCCAGGAAGCCAAGTACCACAAAATACACAATGTGAGAAATTTGCTGCTGATGGCTTACTCTCTGGAGCCTTTTCTTCAAGGTGATGTGTGTGGATTTCTCCCACCCCTCAATGTCCTTCCTGTAACATATACGTGTTCTACTGAGTACCACAGTCCCCAGTTCTAGGAGATTGTGAGCATTTTCCCACCTTGAAGCATTTCTCTGGCAACAACTGTTGGCCCAAGAATGATTTATAATTTAATATGGCTCAAACAGACAGAGTGGGGCCATATTCTATGCAGAGAGGAGACCTTTCTTGGGTGGTGTGGAGTAAACAAGGCTACTGGAGGCCACTGTGTAGTGAAGGCACAGGAGCAACAGATGAGCAGAATATACAGACTCCCAAGAAAGTAGAAAAAAAGGCAACAGGCCCTGGTAATGCTGGGTATGATATTCAGAATAAGAAAGACATTTGTCTCAAGGACATGTAACTGTCTAGCTTGGACACGTGAGTAGATGGATGGAGGTTCCTGTGACCGAGCTGAAAAACACTGGAAAAATTGAGACTCTTCTGAGCAAGTTTTTCATGGACGGTTCCACCCTCCCCAATTCCGTAAATTAAAGAGGAGACTCACCTCTGCCTGGTGCTTGCCTCTGTGGCCCTGTGTTGAGCACTGGCTGTTCTGCTTATCACGGTCTTGCTTGTGGCAATAGTGTTTTATTTACTACCATTTCCCCAACCTCCTCCCAGGCCTGCGAGCTCCGAGATAGCCGGAGCTGTGGTGTGCCTTTGCGGGTGTGTGGGTGAGCAAGCGTGTGCAATTGCATGTCCTGTGGTAAACTGTTGATTCACTGCAGTAGAGGGGGTTAATATTTGCTTGATTTGTTGGGGCTGTAGCATTGTGAAGGTCAGATAACCACACTTGGCAGGAAAGTTTTATTTGAACCTTAAAGCAACAAAATATTCGCCTCAGTGGCTCTCCTGATTCTGATTATGCCTCTGTCTAGGGATTGCAATGTTTAAAGAGTTCATCCCATATGCTTTTTACATTAATTTTTACATTAGTTCTTGTGTGTATGTGTGTGTGTGTGTGTGTGTGTGTGTGTGTGTGTGTGTGTGTGTGTGTGAGTCCTTGGGAGACAAGGACTTTTAATTCCTGAGCCACCGTGCTGGTTTGCAATGAGATTCTTAAATACAGAACTGGACCTGTGCAAACCTCAGACTGGAGCTCTAAAATACCATTTCTAAAGCAGTGGAGAAGCAACCAGTGGCCAGTACTCATAATTGTTTAATATTGTTACCACATTTGCTTACAAGAAAAGAGAGACAACTTGTCATCTATCAGGAAGGGAATATTCATGGCCAACAATCATGGAGGATACTTTGCAATGTCATGGCAACCATCCCCTAGCCCCAGCCTTGATTGCTTTCATTGCATGCCTGATCATAGCTGAGCTGCTCCATTAACTGCACTGTCTCCAACCTCATTTGTGGAGGGGAAGCTGAGACACAGCCCACCACACATTTGCTCTGAAAGATGTCTTCTGAAGGCAGTCAATGAAAGTATTCAAAGTTACCTGGATTGCACTGAGAGCCACCAAGAGACTCATATACAATTGAAACAAGAAATCTAGGGAAAATCAGGTACCTCCTGTTAGAGAGAGTGCTGTTTGGTTATCTGCATTCACAACCTGGTTCCATTGAAAACATGTATGTATGTATGTATGTATGTATGTATGTATGAATATATGTATGTATACATAGATGATAGAAGATAGACAGACAGACAGACAGATAAACAGACAGATTCAATCACAAAAGAAGTTTATGTGGAAAGTAGAGACCCAACTTAGGTCTTCTGATTCTGGTCTCACTAGATGACACTGCCTGGCTTCATTAAACTTTAATAGATGGGCTAAGAGCCCCCAAGATGAGAAGGTGATGTCTGATTATGAGGCAGATTCAGAATTCAGATTACAGATTTGCCCAAAACCAAATCCACATCATGCCGCAGTCTTGCTAAGAGAGACAGAGCATAGGCGATGGGTTGTATTGTGTATTATAATAAAATGATCCAAGTGTGTTCGGCGTGATGTGAGTGTGAAATGTCCCTCATAGGCTCCTACATTAGACACCTGCTCTCCAGCTGGTGGCATTATTTCCAGTAAGGTTCTATTGCTAAGTTCCACTTCCTGTTTGGTAACTTCTGAAGGTCTTGCAACCTTAGTGTTGTTCCATAACAGGGAAAAACCATAAAGGAATCTGCCTGAATTCAGGCTTGCTGTTATTTCTTTTTGAAGTAGTTACCCTTACAGTTGTGTGATGTATGGTGCTTTTCTATGGGTTATCTTATTTAATCTCAGAAACTAGGACCTTGACTTCCATGCAACAATTAGAGACAATGGACTTAGAATAGACCTGGTAACTCAGGCAGAGGGTTCAGCTGGGCTTTAGGTTCATTGCTGGTCTCTCTTCTAGTTATTTTGTACCAGCAACGGTCATATTACGTGAACTTCATCTTTATAGTCTTCCTCTAAGATAAGGGTGCATTTATCTCCATTTAACTGATGAAGAAACCGAGCAAACTGAGTAGCTTGTTCAAGAGGCTGTAGTTCAAGTGGCCAGCTAAGTTGGGATGGCTCCCAAGTACACACTTTGGCCCTTAGCATGCAGCCTTTGCATGGATGTGTCAGCCAGATTCTTGGGACCCAACTAGAAAAACTGAACCAAAATTGTGTTTTAATAAGATCCATAGGCACCGGGCATACATATAGTACACAGACATGCAGAAAAAATTTATATTATATATTTTTAAACTTAAAATATCCCCCAGGAAATTCTATAAAGGACGAGAGCCACTAATCTAGGAAAAATGATACCAGGAAAACTGTCATTATGTCTCACAACTTCCCAGATGGAGAGAAAGGAGAGCTACCCTGTTTAGGCATTGTGCCCTACCCCACAGAGAGGAACTATAGCCCAGAAGCACAGATGTCAGCTAGAAGAACTGTGTGCTAGCTAAGCCAGTAGCAGCTACTGTGATAGTCAAACCCTTTATCTTAGTGAGTTCATAAAACTGATTTTTTTCTCATACATATAGAACTAGTCAGTAAGAAGAGCTTAAGACATGGTCCCCAGGTCTCCCTTCATGCTCTGCCGCTAGCGCTAGGCAAAGGGGAAGGTGGGAAGTACCTGCTCAGGGAGGGTGGCTGAGCAGCCAGCAGTCACAGCTACAGTTGGCTGGAAATGATTAGCACTCAATTGTTCATTTATCCATTCGATGAATTAATAATTTACTGAATAATGAACAAGATCCACTTATTCAGCCATGCACTCACGCATCCATTCAACAGATGTTTATTAACGGATGATAGAGGGAGGATCTTAGACTCAGAAAAAGTGCAAATCTGGAGGGAAGTTCTGAGTGGGTATATATATGCATGAGTAATCTGAAAACAAGAAAGAGAGGAAAGAGAGAGAGAGGGAGAGAGGGAGAGGGAGGGAGGGAGAGAGAAAGAATATAAATATAAATATATGACTATATCAGACAAGGAGAGAGACGGAGCTCAGGGAAGCCATCCTGGAAGAGATAACAATGAATTAAGCTTTAGTACAGGAAAGGGGCAATCTACTTCACAAGACAGTGGAGTGTGAAGACTCCAAACTCCAGACAACTCAGAAGGTAGAAGTCATGGAGGAACTCAGGTCAAGAAGGAGAAATGTTGGTAGGCTGGATGGTGGAGAGACATAAGGACTGGAACACAATAAAATAAAATAAAATAAAATTCAAAGCTGACTGATTTGTCTGTCTCCTGGGAGATGAGTAGAATGGACCCAGGATCTGCCTCATCCTGAGGAAAATATGCAAATAGTTGTGTTCAGGGTGTCACTTTTTTAGCCAGAAAAAAAAAAAAAAATGACATTGTGCTTCCTTCCCTAAATGTCCTTTGTAATCTACGAGAGAGGCGGTACAAGATGTTTAAATTCACTCATATTTTATAATCTAGGAACAGCTGTCACCTGCTGTGCCCTGGGGAACTCATTACTTACAGAGGGACATGCAGATTTCACACACTCCCTCAGTCATGCTTGGCCCTGGGCATCCCGAAAAGCAGAGCCTGTGCCTTTCGAAAGTGCCACACGGAGCCCCCTCCCCTGAGTATGTCCTTTATAGGGTCTGTGGGACAGGATGCAAAATTCTCTCCTTCATAATTATGGAGTGATTAATTATTTAATTATAGTACATAACAGCTCAGGCAGTGCCACCTCGTGTCATTTGTTGGACTCTGAGCCCCAATTAATCACCCAACATTCTGAACTTGAAAGAGATGAGCTGATGCAAGACGTGAATTGTGGTAATCTCACCAGTACCCACGATCTGCTTCAAAAACACTGCCAATATATCACAGCCACCATCGCCTTCTGAAGCCTGGGCTTTATCCCCAGGTGAGCATCTTAGGAAGGGGATACTGAGTGTCTACTACATCTTGGACATGTGCTTCAGCCACAGAAAGAATCCTGTTTGGTCAATAAGCGGTGGCTCTATCTGCTGCCTGCAAGGAGAGATTTTTCTCCAAGCTTTGTTTGGAAGCTGGAGTCTCCTTCTGGCTCTCTCTTCCTCCCTTTGTCATGTTCCTGGTAGATATGCCCCCAACAGTTTTATTCTCAGAAGCGTGTAGCCTTGCTACCAGCAGGCCATGAGTCATGCTTAGCTATCTGACACCCTCTGAACTTGGGAGGTCACCTGACTTGACCTGACTGCTGGCAGGTAGCTTCTAGAGGTCTTCACCTTTCTGGGGCTGTCTTCCTGCACACTCTGTTGGGAATGAAAACCACCTCTAACTATGATCTTCTTCCTTCATGGGAAGCTCCTTCGCACCCCACTGCAGAATCATACCTGGTTGGTTCCAGGAGTGTGGGGGGGGGAGAAAATATGTCGCAAGAGAGATTACTCAGGAAAATTACAGATCACCCAAGAGAGCCAAATGTGACTGGAATTCAGAATTATATGGCCCAAGAATGTATGATTGGAAATCTCACTGCCGAGCGGGTACCATCACTTCAGCCAGACTTATACTCGGGCTCATACCACTGTGTTACTAGCCTTGAACACACTTGCCACGCTCATTATGATGACCCTGATGCTTACACAACCAACTAGCACTACTATAATCCCTATATTCCTCGGCCAAATCCCTTTTAGTTTTTCGATACAGGGTCTTGGTATGCAACTAGCTCTCAAACTGATGGTCTGCTTGCCTCTGCCTCATGAGTGCTCCATCATGCCTGGCTCCACAGGACTTCACCATGGACTCCAGAACTGATGCATGTGTATCTGATTGAAAGGCTCCGGTCTGATACCCACACCATGAAGGAAGAATGTGGGAGAAAGCAAGTGAGAACTTAGGAATACAGTCTCTCTGTGACAGGAATAATTGGCCCATCAGAACTCATGGAGCAGGGAATTCTCAGAAGGAAGTTACCTGCTTTGTGGCTTCTGTATCTTGCCTCTATGGGAAAAAGTGGATTTAAACAGATCAATATTGGGTGCCTTAGAGCTTGGATCCATATTTAGCAGACAGCACTTTCTGACTCTAACAATGGCCAGTCTATTCTTCTTACAGCTTTGCCTTTTCTTCTAAATAGTTCTTCCCTGTCTGTTTGCTGGTGGGGACTAGAGGCCCTGACACTGAGAACTCAAGGGAAATGGCCCAGGATGAGATGCCGAGGTCCCTTTTGGTCACTGCTGAAGCCTTTCAGCTGTTTTTGTTACATCCTTTTTCTGTTACCTTTCATTTTGCTCCCAAGAATGGTCCTACTCTTCCTAGAATTGCCAAGAGCACTGTTCTGAAACATCCTGGCCACATAAGATGGAGCTAATGTCAAAAATCTCTGCAATGCTCCTTAAAACTCAGATTCCAAAGCCTTAGGCCCAGAGCTTATAGATTGGTATAAATCTGATTTTTAAAGATTCCCTAGAAGTTTGAAATGTAAATTGTTTGGCAATTTCAGTCTCTCCAAATTGTGCCACTTGGCATGTGCTTCACAGTTAAGGACTTGACTATTTAGGATACTTATTCCCCACTCTAAGCCCTAGAAAGAATCATACTTCTAGAGCCAAAGGAAGACATTCCAGCTATGTGTGGTGTCTTAGTTTGGGTTTCATTGCTTTTAAAGGGAAAAATTTAATTTTGGCTGGCTTACAGTTTCAGAGCTTTAATCTCTTAGCATCAAGGCAGGAACATGGCAGCATCCAGACAGGCATGGTACTGGAGGAGCCGAGAGTTCTACATCTTGATGTGAAGGCAGTCAGGATAGGACTATCTTCTGCAGACAGCCAGGAGAAAGGCTTCTCTTCCACACTGGGCAGAGCTTGGGTGCATTTCCTCCAAGGCCACACCTACTTCAACAAGACCACACTTCCTAATAGCGCCACTTCCCATGGACCAAGCATATTCAAATCATCACACCTAGCTTCCAGCTTACCTAAACATGCTCCCAGGAGTCATGAGGGTGCACTCTAAGGTCAAATCAATACCTTACTGATTATGATCAGTACTGAGCTCTTCAGTCTCCATTTCTGATCTATCCTATACCTGCTCATCACCAAGGTAACCAAGTTCTCTCAATTCTCTAATGTCTGCCTTTATCTAGAAATACAACTATCTGGATGGAGCCTCCTTCTTTTAGCTCTACGAGATTAAAAGAAGGTACTGGTTGCCTGATATCTTAGGAACCTTGAACTTGAAGAAGGAAGTAGGTTGCTGAATTCTAAGTTAGACTCATAGAGACATCAGTGGGTAAGAAAAACTCTGTGAGCTTCCAGGAGATGGGGCTTCTGCTTGCTCAGAAATAAGTGCAGGGAAGTGGCTGTAAGCATAAGAAAACCAGTAGAGGGTTACTTCTGGGTTTTATGGAAATATTTATCTCCACAGCTAGGCCACCTCCTCACTAGCAGGTTAAGGCTCCTTCATTCATTACTTTACTTATTCAACAGCTATTACTTGAATGCCTACTTCCTATTGGACTCCATTCAGATCCCATCTTACAACAGGCCCTCATCTTTTCCTGAGACCCTGGAATGGAATCCACAAGAGTCTGTGTCCTTGAAGAATACACAAGTGTTTTCTCAGAGAGTGTATGCATAAATGCATTGGAGATGATTGGGAAATGGTGGGAGGGTGCTCAGAAGGTTGTGCAATTGACCCTCAAGTGAGGTGATGGAGAGGTTGAATGGAGGTATCTTAGCACACTGTGAAGTCAGAGGAGTTCACAAAAGGCTGGAGAGTAGACAGGTCTAAATCAGCCAGCAGGATTAAGCCAGTGTCTTTCAGGAAAGAACAGCCTTTTGTGCCTCTGTTGTCCTCTGTCCCTGTGGGAAGCAGTCCACAGAGGAAAGGCCTCAATGCTAGCACAGGCTGGGTTTCCACTCATAACATCAGGCTCTCAACTGCTTACGCCCTGTGTCAGAGTTCTATCCTCAGGCATTCTCCTTTAGCCACAGAACCATGCTTTCATCCAAAGTCAGACCAAGAAAGAAAGTTTCAGGAGATTTCACACACATAAGAAGATATGACACGTATCCCTCAGGAGTGGTATAGATTGGTTGGTCACTGGCCATTTCCTATTTTGCAAAGACAAAGAAAGACTGATAGTGGGTGATGGTAAATTACCACAGAATCTGGTACACAGCCACTGTCTTAGTTATAGAGGGCCAGTAATCCAGGCATGCATTTTTATGAGGTGAGACCTATTTACTGTCCGGTTTCAACACAGCTATAAGCCAGGTACCTATGTAATAAGAAAGCTGAGTTCCATGGCCCACTGGGCCTCCCCTTTCTCACACAATCATGGGTCAGAGGGCTTTTTACAGCCCTTTTAGGATCTTGGATGCCAGGACTTGCTGATATGCAGAACCAGTGCTCAGTGCAAGTGGTACAAGCAAGTGCTGGGCTTATTCTCAGTATCTGCTTTCAGCCCTGGTAGGCAATAGAGAAGTTCTAACACTTGATTAAGTCTGTTCATCCCACCCGCCTGACAGGTCCAATTTGATCTTAACAGAAGAGTGAACATGCAAACAGGCCCCCTGCCCCGCAAGGTGTGCACTTTTTCAATTAAATCCAAGGTGGAAAGCAACCTCTGGTCTCAGTTTTCAGGTGTCCCTAACATGCCGCACACGTTTTCAGAGTGAAACATGTCTTTTCTTCTCTCTTTTTTTTTTTTCCTGTCAGCTCCAGTTCTTAATAGAACCATGCAATGAGGCAGGGCATGAAATTTTCATAACAAACTTCTCCATTTACATACACAAAAGCCGAGATAGCCTGAGGAGAAAAACAACGAAGGCACGTAAGATCTGAAGTGGTCCTGAATATCACTGCTGCTCTCTCTGCACTTTGAAATTGATGTGTGTGGATGGCGTGTGCAAACTGTTTCCTCAGCCATTCAAAGATATTTATTGAGCGCCCATATTATGGGTGAGGTTTTCCTCAGAGAATGTAGTACACTGACAGATGTTAAAGGCAAAAGGTGGGGAAGAGAGAAGATGGATGGAGTGTTGTACTGACATCATCAAGAAGGGATAGGAGAGAAAGGCATCATATCCATAGTCTGCGGCAAAAAGATCAGAAGGCTAGTCATGATAGGATAGACTCAAGTGATGTTCTGTGAATATAAAATGCACACCTGGTTTGAATGACAGGGCTGCTCTTGACTTTGAACTTCCAGAGACTAGATTCTCATTGTATTCTTGGGACCCGGGGCAATTCTTAGAATGTAGTCAGTGGTCTAACATGTCTGCTGGCTGTGTGCATGGATTACCTACGCATCGTAGCTATAGGTAGGCAATACCCTGTAGCCACTCTTTCTAGCTCATTCATTCTCCCACAATACTTTAGGGCCAGAAGTTGCTCTTCAGCATTCAGCATGCAGGCAGCTGTCATAGAACCCATCCCAACACCAACACGTGCTAATCCCTGTGGCTTATCTTTGGATTTTGCAGGCTGTGACACTCACCAGTTGATCTGGAGGACTCTTGAACTCTCTGTATTGGCTAGTTTTATGTCAACTTGATACATGCTAGAGTCATTTGGGAAGAGGAACTCTCAAGCGAGAAAATGCCTTCATGAGATTAACCAATAAGCAAGTCTGTTGGCTATTTTCCTTATTGCCAATCGGTGTGGGAGTGTTGTTTGTAATTTTATGCTACCGCCTTTTGCTCCAAGACTGGCCATGCTACCAGCTCCTTCCTGACTTCCCTTTTGCTCTACCTATCTTTACCTACAGGAAGTGACCATGCTCCCAGCCCTCTTCCAGTTTCCCTGAATCCACAAATAAAAGACTCACACACACACAGTTTATTCCTTTGTAACCTGCTTTCTTGGCACAATTGCTGGGCGCTGATATCTACCCCCGCCCGCCCCCGGAAAAAATGTGCCCTTACAAATTTATTATTTCTGACTACCTACCTAAACTTCAGTGGCTAGTCTTACCTGGCCCCTGTTAAACATCCATGGCACCTGCCTGCAGTAGTGGCCACAGGCCCCAGATCCCCCTGGAGCCTCACACAGGTGCTGCAATCCTCTTCCTCCAAAGCATAGCAGAAAAAACTCCCTCTCCTTTCCTGTGTCTGCCTTTTTCTCCAGGGACATGGACGTCCTACCTGTATCTTCCACCTAGCAATTGGCCCCCAGCTTTCTTTACTGACAAATCAAGAACCAATTGGGGAACAGGACCGTAGCATCAGAACCACCCCCTTATGAGAGTGGCAAGCCCACTTTGGAAAGTGCCACCTCCAAGCAGGTGGGCCTGAATGGTATATGAAAACAGGCTTAGGCTGGTCCTCTGGTAGTGGATTATCTTCCAAAGAAGCAGGCTATGCAAACCATGAGGAGCAAGCCAGGAAACAGCATTCCTCTATAGCTACTACTTCAGCTTCTCCCTCCAGATTCCTGCCTTTACTTCCTGCTGTGACTTCCTTCAATTATGGACTGTGACCTGGAAGTATTAGAAGAAACAAATCCTTTCCTCCCCAAGTTGTTTTTGGCCACAGTATTTCTTACAGGGGTAAAAAACTAACTAAGACACTCTCTAAAATGGGATTAATCAGCTCTGAATACTCACATTTCTTCCATGCTTTTTGCTACTTATGTGTCCAAAAATAAGAAATATACAGATAAGCTGACCCTCCAAAGGCATTTGCCTGTTCTTACTTTTATCTGCTATTTAGAGCTTGGAAGAATGGCTATAGAGCCACCATTTTGGCATAGAATTATCTCTCATGACCAGGGTTGTCTCCTTCTGCCCTTTGGGCGTCTACTTCTCCTAAATTCAGGTTATAAATGAATGAGAACTGAGGAAACTAAAAAAAAAGTCTTATTCTAATAATTATTAAAAGTAAGAATAAGTCCATCCCAATTGAGGTTTTGGTGGGGCATTCTATTGATTGTATGGCTCTAGACCAAGGTTTTAGGTTGTTTCTGTTGGTTTCTCCCAGTGTTTGTGTATTCCTAGCTCCACTGTATTTGAGGGAGATAGAAATGAGTTCTGAATAAAGGATAATGCAATATTGGGATATTAGATGTAACCTATGTGAGATTGAGATAGTATTTAACCAAGACATTCAAACTTCAGATGACTGTGTCCAGGAGAATATGCACATACATAGAAACTAAGAACATCACAGACCTCACTTACCCAAATGAGGCAACCAGGAGTTAGAGAACCAAAGCACACTCAATAGTTAGTTGTTCTCAACGTCCTTCTCGCATCTCAAAACTGGGATGGGCCTAATATATAGGCCAGAGATCCTCCACAGAGAAGAGAGCCCATAGGACACTGTAAACAGGAATGGGGAAGTGAGATGCATCTGTGTATGGGACGCTTGCCCAAGCCATTTTCTTTCATTTTTGCTGGAGCATCAAATAGGCAACAGTACCTATAATTCTTTTTTAAATTTTGCCTCCCTCACCTCCCGGGAGCTGAGGACCAAAGCCATGGCCTTGCTCTTTCTAGGTAAACACTGCACCACTGAGCTAAATCCCAGTCTTAGGAAGAAATAAAACTTCTAAAGGAAGACATACTCAAGTATGAATTTGCTCTAAAGATATCACTGAGATTATGGCATTGGCCACCTAAGAGAGTGCCCAGCATCCTGGTGATAGAATTAGTTGGGTAGAGAACAATGGCCTTGGTCTTACTCTACCTGGAGGCTGAGAGAGGCCACTCCCTGATGATCTGAATGAGATATGAGTGATAAGAATGCTTTATTCAGCAAAAAGAATAAGGTTTATACATTGGCCAAAATAGTTTGCTATTAAAACATTGACTGCCGGGCAGTGGTGGTGCACGCCTTTAATCCCAGCACTTGGGAGGCAGAGGCAGGTGGATTTCTGAGTTAGAGGCCAGCCTGGTCTACAGAGTGAGTTCCAGGACAGCCAGAGCTACACAGAGAAACCCTGTCTTGAAAAAAAAAAAAAAAAAGAATGCTTTATTCAATAACAGCAATGTGTTGAAGGGGGGGAAATATAAACAACGGGGAGAGGAAGAAGAAAAGGAGGAGGAGATGGAAAAAACAACAGCAATCATACATTCATGCATTTCTAATTGAAGTCTCACTATTCTTTATTTAGGATAACTTAACAAAATAAGCACCAAATAATTCTTTTAAATGAGCCCTTATGTATACTTGTATTTAAAATATATTAATAGTGGTAAAATGAAAATTGGTACACTACCCAGAATTATTTGAGCTAGTCTCTACCTTGTTTGCTTTCTGCTACTGTCATGGGCACCATGGCAAAAGGTGACTGAGTGGGGAGAGGTTTTATTTTGTCCTGCACGTTAAAGTCCACCACTAAGAGAACTCAAGCTGAAAATGAGGCAGAAACCAAGGAGAATGCTGCTCACTGGCTTGTTCTCTAGTTCCCTCAGCTACCTTTCTTGTAGGGCCCAGGCCCATCAGCCTAAGGATGGTATTACTCAGAATGGGCGGTGTCCTTGTACTTCAAAAAGCAGCGAAGAAAACTGCTCATAGACATGACCATAATCCAGTCTGATCCAGACAGTTCTTCAGATGAGACTCCCTCTTCTCAGTTCACTCTAGGTTTGTTTCAAGTTGAAATTTGAATCTATTAAGAAACTTGAATCTACTCACTCTGAGTAGTACCATCCTTAGGCTGGTGGGTCTGGGCCATACAAGAAAGGTAGCTGAGGGAACTAGAGAACAACACATACCATATATATATCTGCCATAAAAAAGGGATTGGAGAATTCAGACATGGAAGCATACAACTGTAACCCCAGAACAGGGAAGACAGGAAGGAGGATAGCATGTTTGAGGCCAATCTGAGGTGTATCACAATCCCTACCCAGAAAAGACGGGAGAACAAAGTTAAAATACACACTAGATATGCAAGCTGCTCTCAGACCCAGTACAGTCACTTGTGGCCAACCACTCTGAATGTCACAATTAGAACACACTTAGCCAGAGTCACGGTTTTGTAGCTTCTCTTCTGTCTATCTCCATAACTGTAACAGTTATACTCAATGAACAAGGAAGGAGATAGAAGCATCAGACAAGCCTTTATTTTTGAATTTGGAAAGAAATTGAGTGCAGTAATTTGCTTCCCATAAGCCAAGGCTAATGTGAAGGTGGTGAGGTCCCGGTGGGCCTATTGTTCGCTCACAGAAGCTCTTTCCTTCTTTAATTATCATAAAGTGTAAATGTGGCCACTCTAGCCCACCACGAATTGCTCTCCCCATCCTCCACTCCCTCATCGCTGTGCTGACCAATCGCACACACCTGACAGATTCGCTCTCCTAAAATGTCACATTAATCATGTTTTCTCCAGCTCGCTGATCTTCACAGCTCCTAATTAGCAGATTTTCTTCCAGAGCAGACTTGATGGCCCCAGGCTCTCCTTGCTGGGCTCCTGTGTGGCTGACCTTCCAGTGGGGGCCCCCTTCACTTCAGTCCCATCCTCCTGACCAGCCAAACTTCTCAGTGTTTCTGCACTTAGCCATAAGCTTTCCCCGGCACTTAGAATTTGTTCTCATTGTGCCAGAGGGTAGGAGTCTCTCTCTCTCTCTCTTTCTCTGCCTTCCTCCATTCCAGAATCACAGAGCATCTATGTGGATGAGAGCCTGGGTAATCCTACTTCCTCTTCCTGCTCCGTGGGATGTCTTCCCTCTTCACTTTCCCTTCCTGCTCCATGGGATGTCTTTCCTCTTAACTTCCCCTTCCTGCTCCATGGGATCTTTCCTCTTAACTTCCCCTTCCTGCTCCATGGGATCTTTCCTCTTAGCTTCCCCTTCCTGCTCCATGGGATCTTTCCTCTTCACTTCCTCTTCCTGTTCCATGGGATGTCTTCCCTCTTCACTTCCCCTTCCTGCTCCATGGGATGTCTTTCCTCTTCACTTCCTCTTCCTGTTCAATGGGATGTCTTTCCTCTTCAGAGCTCATACAACTTAATTTGTCATCATCTATTTGCCAATTAGTCACAGACTCCTGCAACCACTATGTTCTACATTTTGAGTTTTTTTGGGATTTCAGAGGCAGGGTCTCACTGTGTAATCTTGACCTGCCCAGAACTTTATGTGTAGCTGGAACTGACCTCCAATCCATGAACCTCATGCCTTTTCCTGAGTGCTGGATTTATAAGGATGCCCAGCTCCTGTTATTTAAAAATAAAATATTTAACTCAAAAAGATTTAGAATTTCTTAGCACCGTGATCATCATAACCACGTTTTTCTTTCCATACTTGACATATTTTGCCCGTGGTAGATATGCTCAATAAACATGTCTTGTACTGTGAATGTTCTATGCATGGATGAATTAATTAATCCATAATTAATTAATGGGTTGATTTCATTAAAATTCAGTGTCAAAAGACTTTTGTATTCTGCAGAGCAGAGCCAGTCATCATGATTCAGGCTTAGCGATGGCTCCAGAGTAGATTGCTGCCTGTGTAAGGGAGAGGAATCTTACATCCATGACTTTTCTCATTGATGAACCAAAACAGCCATCAGAAGTATCATACAGTAGGAAAAGTCTATGTGTGGCTCACAGTTTCAGGGGGACTTCGGTTCTTTGTGGAGTTGAAGGCATGGCAACAGAAGCATCTTCACCAATGGTGGTGGCAGTGTGTGGTGACAGCTTCTTCACATGGCACAGGCCAGAAAATAGTTGATGTGTGTGAGTGAGAGTGTGTGTGTGTGTGTGTGTGTGTGTGTGAGAGAGAGAGAGAGAGAGAGAGAGAGAGAGAGAGAGAGAGAGAAGTTGTGTGTCTTTTAAAGGAATGTGGAGAAAAGATGATAGAGGTTCCCTTTTCTGTCTCTGTCTTTCTGTGGGCAAAGCTTGGTTGTCAACTTGACTTTCTTAGGAAGAAGAAGGAATTACTTCTACCATGTTGACCTGGGAGTGGCTATAGGGCATTTTCCTGATTTCTAATTAGTGTAGGGGGCCTGGCCTATTGTACATGCTACTATCACTAGGAAGAGAGTCCTGGGCTATATTAGAAAGCAAGCTGAGCAGAAACTCACTAGCAAGCTAGTAAAAAACATTCCTCCATGGTCTCTGCTTCAGTTCTTGTCTTAAGGTTCCTTCCTTAAGTTCTGCCCTAACTTAAGTTCAATGATGGAATGATGACAGGAAATAAACCCTTTCCTTCCCAGCATGTTATGTTTCAGCATGAGGTCATACTAGAACACACTCTCTGCCCTATTCTTTTGAGACAGGGTCTCTCAGTGAACCTCAAGCAAGGCTGGTAGCCAGCAAACACCAGAAATCCTCTTGTGTCTGCTTTTCAGTGTGGAGTTATAGGTGTGCTTAGCAGGCCTGTGTTTTTAATGGGTTCTGGGATCTGATCTCAGGCCATCATGCTTGAACAGTGAAAGGTTGTGCCCACTGAGACATCTCTCCAAAGTCACATTTTGCCTTTTAAAAAACTTAGCAAGACCCTGTCTCAACATGCACACACTATCACCACCACTACCACCACCACCACCAACAACAACAACAAAAACAACAACAGCAGCAACAACAACAACAAAATAAATATACACTTTAGTTGTCCAAAGTGTTTTGTTTCTGCATTCTCACATTGAGTCATAAAAAACAAAGAACCTTGCAAATCTCATTGACATAGTAAGTTCTGTGCCACCCTGGGTAACTTAATGAGATCCCGGCCTCTCCAAGAAAGAGCTGTGTTTCTGTTTTCTTTCCTTCTAACATTAGGACTTTGCTCTTTGTTTTCTCTCTTCTTTGCAATATTGTCATTTTCTTTGCAGTTTTCATGACACAACAAAGCAAACAGAGATGCTGTGCTGGGCAGAAGACTGTGGAGGAGAACAGGGGCTGCCTACCCCCTTCCCCAGCTTCCCTAAGGTGCATAGTCTCCCCAGTGGCTCAAGTAGAGAATCGTTGTCCTTTGAGGTGCTTTCATTCAATCGCAGTTTTTATTCCATGGTTGCTACATTTACAAATTTGATTCATAGTTCCAACATTCACAAGCTGAAGAACCTGATCCTCCAAACTTCGAGGAGCCATCACTGGATGCAGTGAGCTGAGGTGTGTGACTCAGTGGTAGAGCTGTGGCTGCCTTATACAGAGCCTTTTCTCCCTGAGAGAGAGAGAGAAAGAGAGAGAGAGAGAGAGAGAGAGAAGGAGAGAGAGAAAGAGAGGTTGAGGGATAGCATCCTCATACAGGTAAAACAAAGAGAGAAGATAAAAGATTGGGTCTAAATCTAAATCAAACAGTGAGCTGCTAAAGATGTGTGTGGTGGACAAATTGCCAAAGTAGTCCACCCTTTCAAAAAGGGTGAATGTGAGCAAGTTACACACAAAGATCTAGGAAGATCCCATGGCAGCCAGGGACTTTGGGTGCATAAAAGCCTGTAGTAATTTTTGCTCTATGCCTTTTTCTTTGGTGGGGACAGAGGGAGGAAGAGGCTGGGGGCTACACTCAGGGTCATGCAGGTGTTCCGTGAATGCTCTACCTACCTGACCTCAGCCTCCTCCCTTCCTTCCTGAGTTTGTCTCTCTGCCTACAGAACTGTATTCCGTGGCAGGCCATTTTCATTTTATGACTTCTCTCTAGGAATTTATTGTATTTAATAAATTTTTCAGTCAACTTGGGGACTGTAATTTTGATCTTCCTCATTGTTCTCTGTGGGGAGACAGATGCTGGGAATGAATATATCCCTTTTACACCAAGCATTTCTTCACCTTTCTTTTTGCTAAGCAGGGTGGCCTGATATGATTGTGCTTCTTGGGGAGAAAGTTTACGTTGGAACAGATACTCACTGGAATAGAAAGTAGACTCCTCCTTGGGTATCCATCCAAGCCCTGTTCCCATTTAGATGAGTTTCCAGTTTCAGAGGCTATACTTAACTAAGATCTGAACCTCAGACTACACAGCACAAGAGTACATGTTCCAAGAAGTACAGATTTTACAGGTAGTATTTGCATAGATCGTCTGAGGAGCTAGCCCAGGTTACTTCATACCACTAAACACCCTCAAGTTGTTGCTAATTTATGATGCATAGTTTAACACTTGTTTTAAAATGGGCATATCTGCAGACCTACTTGAAATCTAAGAAAGGTGCTCATCTCCCCCAAATAAGAAAAATGTAATGTTAATCTACATTGAAAAAAAAATACTGGAATGCAAAAATCCAGAAGCCTGGCAGTGACCTCTATTGGTAGCACTGAAAGGTTAAATCTTGCTGGTAGAAATACAAAATGGTACAGGCTCTATAGAAGAGCCTTTGATAATGTATTAACTGACAGCAAATGACATCTATATTCACTCTTGGGCCTACTTCTACATATCTGTCCCTAAATTAGACTGAGACAGAAAAATATATTCATAAACAACAACAAACATAAAATTAAAATCACTTATATATCCATAGACAGGTGTTTATTGATAGCCTTCAGTCTAACCATCTAAAAGAATGTCTTGTAGCCCCCAAAAGGAATAAAGGGGTTAGGGAGATAGGTCATTTGGAACCTAAGTTCCCCAAGTCCCATATAAAAATAAAGACTGGGCCCGTGCTTATTATCCTAGTGCTGGGGAAAGTAGAGACAGGCAGATCCCTGGGACTTACAGCAGACAGTGTAGCTTACTCAGTAAGTTCCAGACCAGTGAAAGACCCTGTCTCAAAAAGACAAGATGGACTGTTCTAGAGGAATTACAGCCAAGGTTGATTTCTGGCCTCCACATGTACATGTACCATACACACATGAACACACAAAGGGATGAGCAGCGTCTTCTGGCCCAACTGAAAGTAGGCTAGTTTTCTGAAAATGGAAGGTATAAGAGCTTACATGTTTTTATACTTAGTAAGGCAAAGATCAGTCCTCATGATCACACAAACCTGTCTGTAAGGAATGCGATAGAGTAAGGTGGATGCAGTCAGCGTGGGAGCTGTAACCTTGGCCTGTGCTTTGCTTATAGACTTAGAATTATGCAGAAATGTAATTACTAAAAAAAATTAACTTTAAGTAAACATTCCCTAGATAGTAAATAAAGATAATGTAAGACTAAGATTGTATATACCTTGTCTAATAAACTCACTGAGAAGAGCTACTCGGATCACCTTTGAAATCGACAGTTTGAGGGCCCGGGAAGATGGCTGAGCAGTTAAGAAAACTATTCTTTCGGAGGAATTCTTAACATTCACATAGGAGTCCCTTACTGTCTCTGTCTGTAGTTCTGGAAGATCCACCACTCTCTTCTGGCCTCCATGGGCACTGTACACACATGATACACAGACATACTTACAGGCAAATAACACACATAGAAAAATAAAATCTCAAAAGAGAAAAATATTATAATCAGAAATTTTGTTATAGCTTCCTAAAGACAAAAGAATTTTTAAATGATCTTCCATGGCCCTTGGCACATCAGCATTGGGAATGCTGAACTGGATATTCAGAGGCTGTGGTGTCAATAGTGTGTTCAATTACGTGAGTATTGATGCACTTGAGATCTAGATTTTTGTCTTGGGAGAGATAAGAAGTTGGTAAGTCTGAGAAATGTTGTCCAGCCTATCTAAATTGAAAATATACGTAATACACTGAAAGTATATGATACAACTTATAAAGTAAAAGAAAATACAGATGATCCGTTCGAATCCCAAGGAACCCCCTCCCCCCCCAAAATAAGCAATTTAATAATAACCACTGTTCTTGATCCCTATGTTATGGCATTTGCACACAACTTTGAATAAAAAAGAATCAGCCTCCTTAAGGAAGTGCTCATGCCAAAAGCAAGGAGCCTATATACACCCAAGGTTATATCAAATAAACCCTGTGGCCAGATGGCTGGTTCTCATTGTCAATGGATTGTCTAATGGATCACCAATAGGATAAATAATGAAGGGTTTGAAATGCTTAGAATTTGCCTGAATCCTGGAATTGGTGATTCTTGAAGTAAACTCACAGGTCACCTATAGATGCTGCTAAGGAAGCCATTTTGCTGCTGAGGAAGCCATTTTGCTGCTGAGAAAGCCATTTTGCAGCTAAGGAAGCCATTTTGCAAATTTCACAAATATGAGGAAATTCCCTGTGATGGTTATAGTTCCAACAAATGAAAGAAGAGAAATTGATAGGATAAGAATGCCATGTACAACACTTAGAGAATTAACAGAGTTGGGCAAAACCGCCCTAACATAACCATAACACCCAAGTAGGAGACTCAGACTTGCATAACCCTAAGCAGCAAGAAACAGTTATGGAAGAGCCTCACCCAGCATGTACAAGGGATAGAAGGACATGTCAAATAAACCCTACCAGGGAGCCCCAGAGTGTATGAAATTGTGATGGTAACTGGCCTAGTCTGCTCAGCAAGTATGCAGGGAAAGGGGAAGAGTCAGAAGGGACTCTCTAGACTACAAGGGAACTGAGACATACTAGCTAATGGTTATCCATGGCACTTATTTGAATCTTGCTTAAAACAGCTTTTAAAGGATGCACACTCAATTGAGTCAGTTTAAGCACTACTTGATGGCATTAAGAAATTATTGTCTAATTACATGCAAAGTGTTATAGCTATTTACTTTAAGTTACTATCTTTTAAATTTATAAAGTCTACTATGACACATGATAATATATTGCTTTATATAATACTATTAAATCACCTATTTCTAGTAAGTCACTATCCACCCAACTTAACCTACACAAGGAGTTTCAGGCCACTGAGAGATCCTGTCTCAAAAAAAAAAAGGGGGGGGGGAGTCCAGGAGCAGTGCCTAAGAAACAGAACAACAGTCAAAGGTTGTCAATATTTACACTGGTACAGAGATTGAACCTAAGACTTTTTGCATGCTAAGTAAGGACTCTTCCACTAGACTATATTCTAGCCCCCATTACATATTTTATTGAAGGCAATAGAAATGCAGATCTAATATTTTACTTTGTGAATGTTGACATATGGGGTGCCTGTGTGAAGATCTGGCATGATCAGAGCCACCTCACTAAATCCAATGCTGTGTTGAACCATGTGAACTGAAAAGGGTCAACAGTGGTGGAGTCCTAACCATTTCCCACACTGCTGTCTCAGCATTCTGAGCACTTGAACTTGGCAACTTGTCTCCCTCGCTTTCTCCCAGCTGGGCTGCATTTAGAGAGAACCCTGAGCACAGTCTGTGGATCCTCTGAAATGGGGGGAGGGGTAGAAAGTTCTCTAAGGCTTCAGTGTGTTTGAAAGCTTCCCATCATCAAAGTCCCCAAGAAAATCTCCTGCAGAGGAGAAAATGCTTTATTTTGGCTGACCGTTTGAGGCACTCCAGTCCATGGTCACTTGGCCCCGCTGCTTTGGGCTTATGGTAGCCCACACAGCTCCTTGCAATGGGAATTCATGTCAACCAAATGTTTGCCCCAATTCATAGCAAGGAACAAGCAGAAGTTTATGATCCGTATCTACTTTTGCTTGTTCGTGGTTTAACAGGAGTTGTAATCTTACAGATTTTCTCAGTATTTATTTGAAATGTACCATGTCAATGTAGGCTTCATGAAAAGTAGAGTGTCTATCATTGTAGTGGGGAAAACAGATGTAGAGCCTGAAGGCTGGGAGAATAAGTGAAGGAGAAGAACCCCCACCCCCCCACCCCTAAAGACACTATCCACCTCAGCTTTTTAGGAAATGACTTTTCTATAGAACGAGTAGCCAAGAGAAGTTCTGCAGGGCCTGCTGGACCCTGCAATTGTACTCTGGTTAGAATCTGATTCTGTAAAGACAGTACTTAGGCCCAGTTAGGCTTGCCTATGATAACTAAAGCTTAGCATTATTAACCATGGCTCAACAAAGATAGACTTCTCCAAGTGAACGGGCCACGGGAAGGTTACCCAGGGTTCCCTTAGATGCTCTGTAGTCATACCAGTCCAAGACCTTTGAGAAAAACTGCTTTACCACCTTCAATATGTCTCTTCATATCTCCGAAGGGCATCTTGGGATTCAGGCATCCTATCTGGATCCCCAGCTGCAGGAAGAAAGACATGGATACACTTCTTCTGGTTCAAAAAATATCTGGTAGCACTGCACTGGGCCAGGCTTAGTCAGAGCACTCATGTAAGCAAGACTGAGTACACATAATCTCTTTGATCAAATCAATGCATGTTGATATGATTCTAATACATGTTTGTCTACATGCAGATCACAAACAGCATTGGAGTTGATGTGGGAAGCCTCTGTCCCATGAACCTCCATGTATCTGTAGCGGCTGCAGGGGTTGTGTTATGAAATCATACTTGAATGGTACCCAGATATTTTTTTTAAAAAAGAAGTCTTTTCACATTCCTCCCTCTGGGTATTTTTTTTTTCTCTCATGTGTTCTTGATTTCCCGTGGGTTAGGTTCTGAATTCTAGTAGGTAAAGCTTCAGAAAGTAGCTGTGACAAGTTGCCCGGTTTGAAACCTCCTGCGTACATAATCACTGTAGCGAATATAATTGGAGCTAATTTCATATTTCCTGCATATCATATTGGAAAATTGAGCTGTCATATCTATTTAAAGGCTACATGCCCAAATCAGAACACCCAAGGCTTGCTCCGTTCAATACATTTCTGCAGGAGGATTTCTTTTCTCGTGAACTTCAAGACTTGTACTAGAAGCCAAATTTGTCTAGTTGAGTTTGCTTTGAAGGTTACATATGCAGTGTGTGTGGAATTTGGAAAACAGGGGACAAGCTAAGTGAGGGAAGTCACTTTTGAGCTGTTCTTTTTCATTAAAAAAAAAAAAAAAAAATCCCTGACCTTCCAGAGCATTTTAAATTGTGGGTTATAGTAAGGCCAGTATCTTACCAGTTGTAGGTTCAAGTAGGTCTGGCTCATCTGCTAACTGTGTGCCCTCTCATACCTGTGTATTCAAAGCATACACAGTTAGCAGATGAGCCAGACCTACCTGAACCTACAGCTGGAATGGTTGGGGACCCATCAGTCTGCCCCAGAGAGAGATTAAGCTATGTGCTATGAAGGTATACCCCAGGAGATAGGAACCCTTAGCTGTGGCACTTACTGATCATCTAACCTGTCAACTTTTATATATGTGTCCTTTCCCTATTGCTTCTTGGGCTCTTTTGCATCTTGTGTGTTTTTGCCAAAGAAGCTTGGCTGGGAGGATATGTTTGGGGGGTGTCTCTAAGTGTACATGTACACAAGTATGTAGGATAGAGGACAATCTTGAATGCTGTTCCTCATAAACACTACCCATCTTAGTTTTGATACCAACATCCAGGTGCTTACCCATTAGGTTGTGTTTCTAATGTTTATCCTGAGACCAAGGAGTATAGGAAATCAAGGGTCTTAGAAGCAAGAGATTTTGTTTGTTTGGCTGTTTGTTTGTTTTTCTGCAGTGGGGTAAATTGCCCTCTTTCATTTATGCAAATTGGAAAGGTGACATGCATGGTAGAGTCTCTTTTGAAAGAATTTTTCCTGAAAATTCTCTAATCCTGGGAACCCAAGCCCAGCTGGTCCTCACAGAGCATGAGGTAGTCATTTGGAAACACTTGTAATGTGTACACCAGGCATTCCTCTCAAGTATCCAGATCTTAGGCTCTGTCTCTAGTTGAATGTTTCTAATGAATTTCTAAAGCTCCAGCATAGATGTCCCTGCAAACCAATACAATGACTTTAAATTTATATCTCTGTGTGAACCAAGAGGAAGAAAGGATCTTCAGATAAACAATAGAATAGGATGACCCCAGATAATTGACTTTGTAGGACTTTGTAAAGCTGGAAGCTGACAAGCTACCACAGCTGCGCACACTAAGGTGGGTCTCCAGAAGGATGCTCTACCTGAGAATCTGCGTAAATGACCAAGAAAAGGAATTGAGGGGACAGTTGAAGAGTAGATGTTCTTAGCTTATAATGTTGTTTTGGTTCTCACAGGTTAAATATTGTCTTCTGCACTACTTTCTGTTCTTGTTGCTGTAATTAAGTGCATGACAAAAGCTACTTCGGGGAGAACAGGTTTGGTTTGGCTCACAGTTCAAAAATGTGTGTTTCCTACACACCAGCACAATGGAAAGCCTGAGGTAAATAAAATAGTGTCCTCTAAAAATCGACATTTTCTGTTCCTTAGTGAATAAAGAATGCAGACTAGGTAAAGGAGATGAGTTAGTTGCTCATGCCCTCAACAGGACATCTGGGGAATAATGCAGCGCTGTCCCATTTCCCTGTCCAGCCTGTGCTTGTCTCACCCAAATTCCCAAGCCCTACATAGAAAAGCCTTATGTTTTCCAGGACTAAGAGGACTTCACTCCATGCAAATTGGTTGTTTTAAACTTACTCACATTAAGTTCTCATTGGTAACTCTGGGGTGGGGGGGGGGAAATACTGAACATGTCCATTTGTAAAAACTGGATTAAGAAGGTTGGTGCCTGGTAGGTAAGTGACAGGACCTGAGGTTAATCCTCAGGAGCCATGTTAAAAAAAAATTCTATGCATGGGTGGTGTGCATTCAATATATGTATCCTATGGAATGCAATTAGTGTGGACCTTATTTGCATGTGTTTATAGCTGACAACTTATGACTGGAGACTCTCGTCCCTGAAAAGTCAAACATAAAAAAGTAACCAACTGTCCCTCCCTCAGCAGCCACTGACTACCTGTAGCTCTTCATTTAGGGACGGGGCCTTGTGAAATTTTTCTCCATCCATGTTGGCCTTTCAGCTGATGTGGTTGGTATGGATCTTGTGTAGACAGCCATATTGAAAGTTTAAGGGAACAACATTCTGTCCTGTTCAGAAGATGCTATCACACTTGCAATCTTTCAGCCCTCTCCTCCACAATGTCTCCTGACCTTAAGTGTAGGTGTTATATTATAGATGTCCCATTCAGAGCTGAGCCACCCCACTTATTCTCTGCCATTTTGACCATTTGTGGATTAAAGATTATTTTAATAACCTGTCTCCATCTTCAAAGTCTAATTATGTTGTTCCACTTTTCCACCTTTATTGCAATCTCTTCTTCTTCTCCTTCCAATTTTATTGATTCATGGAGAATGACTGTTTCCTTGAGTGTATGTTTGTTTTGCTTGGATTGAGACCAGCAGTCTCCAGCAAAGGCCCAGGTACAATTAAGTTCTAGAGGGGTTGGTAATAGCTTAGAAAATTCTTAATTGTGTATGCCACATAATATGGGCCAAAAGGAGCATCTGAGGTACTAGTTTTATTACTTTCTATAAGATATGGATTTGATTGGCTTGCACCATTGAAACAGTACATAGAAATGAATCCAGAAAGCCTCACTGGCCCACAGGCTGGCAAATGCTTAGGTTGAGAATACATTCAAAAGTGTACATATAAAGTAGTCCAAACAGAGTGATACCCTGTGCTCTCCTTAGGCGCCCATGTATTGCTCTATTAATAGTTCATGTCCCCATGGATATAGTTCAAGCATTCCAATTCAATTGACAACTGTAAATTACAATACAAATGCCACCAGATCAGTGGATGGCCTGGTGCCAAATTAAACCACCATGTTTGTAATGGGACAGCTCAGTTCCCAGTGTGAAAGTAACGGCTAGCAGAAAGTATTCAGTCTTTGCCATGCGTATGCTTTTAAAACTTCAGCCAGTTCCTGGAGAGCGACATATACTCTAGATAGGAAGCCAGTGGAAAGAGAAATCATGAGCTAAATGTCCAGTTCTGTCCTGAGTGAAAGAATGTATCAGTTTAATTTTGTTCTTTCTTCCCCTTCCTTCCCCTCCTTTCCCCCTCCACTTCCCTCTTCTGTTTCTTCTCTCCCCTCCCTCTCTCCCTCTCTTTCTCTCTCTCACTCTCTTTCCCCACGTGTCATTTTGATTTCAAAATCTATATGGCAGAGGGTAGTCTTGAACTTCTGATCCTCCTGCCTCCACCACTCAAGTGTTGGGATTGCAAGATGCCCAGTTTATGCTGTTCTCTAGATCAATCCTAAGGCCTTGTACAAGGCACTCTGCCAACTGAGCTAAATCACCAGTTCACACCGAATGACTGAAGTCACGGGATTCTTCAACTGTCTTTATTTCTGAACCAAAGAAACCTTTAACAATCCCTTTAATTTTAACAGTCATTAAAACTCACCCATTAAAGGCCAATGCACATCACTAAGAGGCTGGATGTTATCTATCTTGTATTGTTCACACACACATATTGCACACACATGCATGCATATTCATAAATAATCAGCCGTGCATATACACACGCCTGAATGTGTATGCTCAGCACACATACAGTTACAGTGAGGCATGTTCAAATGCATACAACTATGCGTGCACACTTCATAACAGCAGCCATTGCATAGCTCCAGTGCTTCTTTCTTTGGGATGAGCTGAATAGATATTGTTGCTCCAACCTGAGCAATTCCCAACAGAGAGGTACCCAGTGGATGCCAAAGCACTGCCAGGCTGAGCTGTGCAGACAGAACTCCCTGAGTCAGTCTCCCGCCCACCTCTCTTTTGCAGTTTTATTGGGAAAGGAACAATATTTTCTCTGAGCACTGGGTAACCCTGGGTGTAGGCTGGCACTCCCTTTAGGAGAAGCTCTGCCTGTTCACACTGGGAAAGGAACTAGCCCAGGACAGCCCCAGGGGAATTCAAGAGTTGCAAGCCTACATTTTCATTCTAATTAGCATTTTCTTCACTTCAGGAGAGCATTACCCCAGGGAGCCTCATTAGCATAGTTTTGATGCCTCACCTGTACACAGGAACTTGTACCAGGCCTCTTCACTCCTCATTCCTCTTTCTCCATAACCCGAAAATTCACAAGGTGCACATACCATTTCAATCTGTAGAGCCTGCCTGTCAGACCAGAAGCCCTGCATAGTCTCTCACCAGTTGCTCACCAAGACTGCTCTTGCCAGAACCCTCCACTGGATTACGGCTTTGTTTACCTATCTTCCTTGGCTGAGTTGGTCTGCACTGTCTCATCAGGATTCTCTTGCCAAGAGGCCCCCCACACCCTTGCTTCATTATAATTTGACACCAGACATCACTGGTTAAAGCTGTGAGCTTGTAAAGAACATTTCCTTCCACATTACCCTTTCTTTCCCAAATAAATTCACTAGGTGGCAGTGAACAGCGAGGGAAAGAGGACTGCTTCTCAAAGGAGAGGCAGAAGCGAGGGGAGCTAAGCATATCTAATCTCGAGTTTTAAAGAATCCTTTCAGGAGCTCTGATATACGTTGCTAATGGAAGCAGCTAGTCTTAAATGATGAAATGCCAAGGTATAAGGTCAAGTCTCTTCCCAGCACTCTGTTGATTGTTCTCAGTCCAGCTGTGTTCATATATTAAAGGTCAAAAACATTTATCTATTGCCTATCAATGTATTTTATTTACAGAGTATAGTATGTACAATACCCATTTTTACTTCTTCCATTATATATGGCTATGTGTGTGTCTGAGTGTGTGTGTGCATGTATGTGTGTGTATGGGTGTATGTGTGTATGTGTATGTATGTATGTGTTAATATTTATGTGTGTATGCGTGTATAAGTATGCATTGTGTATGTATGAGTGTATCTATGTGTGTGCATACGTGTGTATGTATGTGTGTGCGCGCGCACGCGTGTGTGTGCACACATGCTTATGTGTATGGCATACTTTTTTTAGAAAACAGAGAGCCTTTTTATCAGATTAGGTATTTTAGTACTATTGTTTTATAGTTAATTCTTCCAGATGACCATGATTTCAACTGACAGCCTCCCCCCCGCCCCCCCCCCCATTTCTTCCTACTAAACTCTGAATTCCCATTTGCTCAGCAGATAAAGCTTAGAATCCTAAATGCCTCCAGTGTGGAGAAGGCACTTACATCTTCAGACACTGAAACCTTAGTGCACACATGCTCTCAGAGTTCCCTTGTGTGTATCCTGGGTTTTCACCTATAGGCACTTTGTTTGGTGGGGAGGAAAACAATTATCAATCAACTGAGACAGCTTCCAGATGGTCTGAGCTTTGCCTTATTCTGAGAGCTCCTTTGCACCAGGCTCAGGACTGCCACCTCTGTTATCCCACAGCCCCCTTTGTCCTGTGGTCTCCATCCATGTCCTAGCCTGAGATCCAGTGGATGCCATGCACAGAGTGATCTTTCCAGATAGGCATCTCTGCATGTGTGATACCTTTTGTTGGTGTGTAGTTTCCATGGATTTAAGTCCTGTCTTCATAAGAAACTACCCCAACTACTCCTGCTTTGTTCTTTCCACATAACCTCTGTGACACTTAGACTTTGTTATCAGCCTGACAGGATTTAGAATTACACAGAAGATTGAGGTATGCCTCCCCATGCATTGTGGAGGCCTTTCCAGAAAGTACGAACTCAGGGTAATGGAGCAACCCAAATGGAGGCAGCATATATACAGTGGCAGGTGGGGAAGGGGCTGAGTAGAAATAGAAAGAGAAGATGAGCCAAGTGCCAGTATTCCCTCTTCTCATATTTACCAAGAAGTGAAAAACAACATCAACTCCGAGCTCCTATCACCACAATATCTTAACCAAGTGCATGAACCACACATGTAGATTAGACCCTCTGAAACCATGAGCCAAAATAAACTATTTCTCCTTTAAATTGTTTTTGTCAGGTATTTGATCACAGTGACAAAAGAAGATGGCTATTACATACCCTCAAAGCTCTCAAGTTCTACATTGTATCCTAGGCTGGCCCTAGAATCTCACTGCCTAATGGCTGGCTCCCTCCCTCAGTGTTGACCACACTCTTGTGAACTATTGGGTATTCTTAACCTCTAAGTCTGTAATAGTGTCCAATCCCATGTAGATAATACTGGCATCTATGTGAAACCATCCAATGATGATCACCACTGAATGCTCAACTTTTTCTGATGTCTAACTCAGTGAGCACTGATCATAGCAAGCTTTACTGTGCATACTGGAGACACACACTTGTAGCCTTCTTACAGGTGCATGTTCTACCTTAGCATCTTCTCAATGCCAGCAGCAGTGTCTTTCACAGCCATACCCCACGTAGGGTAGGATGGCCCAGTTCTGTTGCAGCAAAGGCTCATGCATGGCTGTGCCCAGCGCATCAAAGTGTCCAGCTCTATCATGACTAAGACTATTTCCCAGTCAACAGGCGGGTGGGTGTGACATTTATTCAACAGAGAAAGTGAGTCTAAATGCTACATGACTGTGGTCTCACTTTATGTGGAGACTACATGGATGAGTGGATTCAACAGAAGAGACACGAGAACCCAGCCTACCTTGCGGTGTGAGCCACTAAGTCACTCAGACACCACCTGGTTAACTTGCTGTAACACAAAATAACATATCAGAAACATAAAAGGAAATGAACTCAGCCTGGCTCCAGTGACGGGGTGGCAAGGCGATCTGGGAGTGAGGCAGATGAGATTATAGACTATGCCTTGCTAAGCTGAACTCAACCAATGTCAAGTTTCTCTCTATGGAGTACGAAGTTGGATCTTCCAGAATATCCGTGCTTTGGATGCCATTGTTAATTATCCTGTAAAGGACTAGCCTGGGTTGTTAAGAGCACTTGTGATTCCTCTTGGGAACTTAATACACACATAATAAATCTTGCTGATGTAGCCAGACAGCAAATGAGAAAAGGCCAAACATTTCCTAAGGAAAATGAAGACTCAACAAATCAGCTCAGGAAATAAATGTTAATGTAGACAATGAGATATTTTTATACAGCTACTGTCTCCGAAGTAGTTGAAATATTTTGAGGTTTATTTTTCCTAATGCTGTGCGGGAGGTATTTTTTTTTTTCTATGATAAACACATACACACACACCTTTAAATGTACTTTTAAAGGGTAAATTCTCTTAGTTAAAGAAACTGGCTGTGCATGGTAGTATGCCTGTAATTTGAATACTTGGAAAGTTGGAGCAAGGAGGGATGTGAGTTCAAGGCCAGCCTGTGAAATAAGGTCGGGGCTGGGGGAGGGGCAGGGAGTGTCCCATGAGGCTGACAACTGAGTTCTGTTCCAGAACCTGTGGTGGAAGGAGAGACCCAGCTCTTGAAAACTGTCTTCTGTCTCCCACATGCATGCCATGGCATACCCATATTGATGTGCACACACGTGCGCGCGCACTCATGCACACACAAACACACACACAAGGTGATGATGGTGGTGGTGGTATACAATATTTTTAGAGGAGAGAGAAACAAAGAAAGGAAGAAAACAAAGGTTAAGTAGGTGCTCCCCTTTTAAGACTTTGGGAATCTGTACATTTTTAACTGTCTTTTCCTGAAATCCTGTCCACATTTTGCAGTTAAAGCAGGATTGGTGTCATTTGCTATCTCACTGGTCTTGTGATCTAAACCTCAGCTCAGCCACTTCCGTGTTAGCTCCAATGGATACATAATGTGGGCAACTCTTTTTAATGGAATCTGAAACTGGTATGGCTTACATATGAACTGCCCCTGTAGGCTCCTTCCTGTGTTTGAATGCTAGCAACGCACCT
This sequence comes from Arvicanthis niloticus, assembly GCF_011762505.2. Lineage (NCBI taxonomy): Eukaryota > Metazoa > Chordata > Mammalia > Rodentia > Muridae > Arvicanthis > Arvicanthis niloticus. The sequence continues at coordinate 62,559,697 of NC_047665.1, read as the reverse complement.
TAAGGAGGCTGTAGGGTCCTTAGGATGTGTCCTTCATTGGAGCTCATTGGGTGTGGGAGTGGGTTTTGAAAGGGTATAGACAGTGAGCTCACTTATGAACCAAGCTCTCTGCTTCCTAGTTTGTTGAGACGTGACAAGCCTTGAAGTCTTGAACACAGTCCAGTGGCTACCCACAGTCCCCCAGCTGCCATGCTTTCCCCACCATGATGAACTGTAACCTCTTTAACTGTGAGCTCACAAACCCTTTCCCCCTCAAGCCGCATCCATCTTGCCTGCTATTCAGTCACAGCAGTGAGGAAAGTACTCTAAAGGTGTGGAATTCACACTGAATCCCCAAAAACGATGTATCTCAAAGCACTGAGTCCAGCCCATGATGTACACTAGATACAGTTTTTAAAGTTAAAAGATTTCAAGTACTTGAGATGCCTCATTGGCAGCGGGATTCCCTTCTAATAAAGACCTTTGATCCCTAGACAATTGCAGAAGTTTTGGGTGATACATCAAATTCTAATCCCACTCCATTTCCCTGCAAAGCTGTACCTTCCCCATGTCACATGCATGTCACCAAGATGCAGACAATGGTGGTGATCTTAAGTTCTCAGCCTCCCACTCCTGGCTCTTTAGTGGCCCTTCCTCCTGAGGATTCTACTGCAGCAGTGAAAAATGCATCCCCTAGGCTCCTAAGCACTCACTCTCTGCCATATTCTTCCCATCGCCTACCTTTCCCATTTGTGTGAGGCCAAGCTATAGGAAATGTGACTTGTACATGGTCTACGACCAGCTCCAATATTCTTTCTTGGTGGTTCTGTAGTTTCCAGGTCTCAGGCAGAAATAAGAACATCTCTTAGACAAAACATCAGCTTGGAGCCTCTCCTCTCCCCCCCAAACTCCCATCACTATTCAGAAGGCTTTTCCTCCAGTCATCCTTAGGCCTCTGCTATAAATACTCACCCTGCAGCCAGCAACGCATTACTATTTTCTTCTTACTGTGTGTGTCACAGTAATAGCACTACCACCCACTCCAGAGACATTTCTGCTCTTCTCTTTCTTCCTGAGAATGTCACCTTTGCTCTCTCAGGGTATAACTAGACTTATTCACATGGAAGAGTATTAGTCCCACAAGGTAATGTGTGCCCGGGGGCTGAATTCATGGACTTAGAAACATAGCACAAAATGGGCTGTAGAAAATACCTGGGTATCTGACCTATGAGCCCCCAGCTCCCTGCTTTAGACTGGTCTCATCCAGTCAGTGCACACTGTGGCCAATGGCTTACCTCAAGCGGCAAAGGAGATGTTTTTCCCACAAGTGAAAACATTCCAGTAAAACTATACCTTCTTGTTTTTAATGGTTAAAGAGGTGAACTTTTTTTTTCCATCTACAGTAAATAAAGTACTTTGAGGCCACGACTCTTGTGAGATAATCATTATAAAAGCTGCCACCAAAACTAGCATGTTTGAAAACACAGAATGAAGCTGGCCTGATTCCCAGCACTCTGGGGAAGAAGATGGGAGGGGAGAAGGCCTTTGTTCTCCTACAGCAGGTGACAGCATATTGCGGGACTAGCCAGTCCTGTGTGGGAAATGGTGCAGATAAGTGATCTCATGTTGTGCATGCACAGGGCTAACTGCCCAGCCCAATGAAGAACAGTGGACAATGGGTGGGAAGCTGGCCAGCAGCAATCACACTGGACATCCTTCTCTCCCCTGTGAAAATACCCTTCCGAGAGCCAGCAGCAGAGCCTGTGGGAAGTAGGTGACACTGGGAGCCAACGGTGACAATAAGATCAGCTGTGAGAGGAAAGAGATTCCAAGTTCTAGGGGCATTCTAAGAAAGTGGCTTTGATAAGGTGGTGACAAGACTATGGGGGTTGGGAGGATGAGCCCCCACTGCCTTCTTTTTCAGTTAGGATTTCCTTACAGGTCTGTGATAGTGAAGACCACTAATCCACCTTGCCTTTGATGCCAATGTATGAATGACAGGTGATGCCACCAAGTCGGGTTAGTTTTTCAATGACAGGGGCCCCACCTCAGCCACTTATGCACTGTGTCTTCATCTTCCTTAGTGAACCATGAGAGTTGAGATGGAACCTCCCTTCCCCCTTCTCCCATGTGCAAATCAGTATCTTCATGATACCTTCTAACAGCAGACGCTTAGATGAGGGCTAGCTAGAAGGAAAAGAGGCTATGTAAGGTGTGGGGTCAGGTGAAGCCCTGAGGAGTTACTGAGGGTAATTCCTGAATTAAATAGAAACCCAAGATTCCACACTCCCAACAGGAAAGTAAAAGTAAGCATCGGGAGCCAGAAGCAAGCCCCTCCCCCACATACACCTACAGTGGTCTTTGTGAGTCAAACAGCTGAGCCCAAAGACAGACCTTAGAAGAGATGTGAGCACAGCACAAGTAGAAGCTAGGGAATGGGCAGGCTGAAATAGGTGAGTGAACAAGGTGGGGTATGTGTCTCGATGTCCACCACATGAGAAGTGCAGCCTGCTTCATAGCACTGGATGAACAGATGCTTCAAGCTGCCTACCTGGAGCCACACACACAGAGAATTCAGCAGATTTCCCGTTTTCCCCAATGAACATCATGTTCACTGCCCACTGTCTTCTCCCCCCAGAATGCTGGAAACATGGCCAGCCTCATTTTCAATTTTCTGGGACCTTTCAAACACGCCACATACAGAGACAGCCTTCAGAGTGACTATCTCATTCATGGGATCCCTCCTCTGCTCAGTGACATTGTCAGGCAAATGACACAAAGCCAGGCAGAATAGGTCATCTGCTGCTGAATGAACCTCTAGAGGGAAGTGCAGTAGGCTGGAAGGGCAGAGTGAGCAGGAGAGAGGAGAGATGTATGCATGTTCAGCTGCTAGGGAACTGCACCAAGGACTTCACTGACAAGGAGACCTATGGTGTCCACACACAGCTGAAACCATTAAAAAGACCAATGTTCTCTAGTTCTGTGCATGAAGCTATCAGTTTACGATCCTGACAGGAAGAAGGTCTTATCTTAGGCATCTTGTAAAAAGTCACGTAGCTGAGCTGGGGAGACAGCTCGGTTAGTAAAGTGCCTGCCATGGAAACTCCAGGAGCCAGGTTCAATTTCCAGTTCCCATGGAAAGGGCTGGGAGTAATGGCATCTGCTTGTAATCCCAGCTCTGAGGAGACAGAGATAAGAGGATCATGGGGGCTTGATGGAAGCTATTCAGTGAGCTCCAGATTCAGTGAGAAAGCCTGATGCCCAGAAGTAAGACAGAGTCTGATAAAGGAAGAACTCAGTGATGACCTCTGGCTTCATATGCACATTTACACACATGCATTTGCATCTATCCAGATGTGTGTGTGTGTGTGTGTGCACATGAACATGTGCTTCTAACCAGATGTGTGTGCACATGAACATGTGCTTCTATCCAGATGTGTGTGTGCACATGAACATGTGCTTCTATCTAGATGTGTGTGCACATGAACATGTGCTTCTATCTAGATGTGTGTGCACATGAACATGTGCTTCTATCCAGATGTGTGTGTGCACATGAACATGTATACACACAAAGAAGTGATACAGGGTCACCCTGCTTTTGTTACTGTGCTAGAGGAACATGTGATATGGGGATGGAGCTGGACATATTTGTTCAGAAAAATAAAAGACAAGAAAGATGTTGACAACAACTATCTTCAGATATGCAAAGAATCCTTATATGATAAAAGGAGTGAGGCTGGCAACGAAAGATCTGCAGGGAAGAAACTGCCTTCAAGTTCTTGACCTTCTTTATCATCAAAATGTTCCAAAGACCACTGTTTTCCCAGAAGCAGAGCAGGATGCCGCCTTTCTTATCATCCAGGCTGTTGATGCAAGAGCGGGCAACTGTAAAGGGGGCTCAGGTATCCATCACAGTGCCATGTCTTCCTCCATCTGCCATGGGATGTGAAGTATTACAAGGCAACCCAGAATGGATAAATAGATGATAGGTAGTCAGACCGGAAGTTAGGTGGCAGGCAGAGGTCATCTTGATCTGTTTCCTCTTGCTGTAATAGACTACCTGAGGCTGGGTTATTTACAGAAAAAAGTGCTTTGTTCAGTTGGGTTCACAGTTCTGGAGGACAAGACTTATATTTGATCCATGGTGGAAATCAGAAAGGAATTAAACACATACTAAAGTGAAGTTGCAACAAGAAGGGCCTGGGAAGAGGAACTTACATTTTTAATGACCCATTCTAGTGATAACAGACCCCATCTCCAAGAGAAAGGCATCAAGCCACTCAAAACGCTCCAGCCCTATAAGCCTGCCCTTAGGTCTGCCTCTCAGTCTGCTGTACTAGCAGATGTCAGGGTAAGTTTCAGAAGAGACAAATTATATTAAGACCAGGGCTGGAGAGATATGTGAACAAATGACAGACATATGGACGGATGCAGGACACGGGATCTAATAGAAATAAATAAACAAAAGTCAGCAAGGTGGCTCAGTTGTTAGAGGCACTTTTGAGCAGGCCTGAAAACATGACCTGGTCTCCAGATTCATTCTCTCTCTCTCTCTCTCTCTCTCTCTCTCTCTCTCTCTCTCTCTGTGTGTGTGTGTGTGTGTGTGTGTGTGTGTCTCCCTCTTTCTCTCTCATACACACACACACTAATAAATAAATGAATATATTTTTTTAAAACTCTATCATGACTACCCTAGGAAGACAACTGACTTAGGACTTAGCTATCGTTGCATAGGGTCCAGGGCTGACCAAGGCACTTCCTGCATGCAGAATGGGCAGACTGGGGTCCTGAGCAGAGATGTGTGCACTTATGTAATGTGACTACCCAAACACCCAGCTGTAATTGGTTTGTTCAATCTTTGATTTTTCTTTTCGATCACCTCAGCAAATCTCTTCACAGGGACTAAATTACTTTCCCCTTTTCATAGATAAGGTCATTTGTGTAAGGAAAAGTCAGATGAATTTGCATCCCAGATGGTCAGCCTCCATAGCCGCTATTGTCCTTCCAGATAGGAAGGGAGCTTATAAACATAAAGGGATCCTATTCACCCCCTTGTAAACAGCAAACAACCCCACCTCCCCTTTCAGGTACAACAGAAATCATGGCAACAGGCTCCTTCAAAGATAATTCTTAGTCTCTGTGTCCTCATCCATTTTAATAATGTGGCTTATGTAGTATTGCTGTTTAGATTAGCTATTAATTGCAAGCGACTTTGAAATCTACGCGGTATATAGACAAATCACATTATGTCCATGTCTGGGGGAAAGAGCTTTATGCTTTGAAGCCTGTTTCTCAGAGAGGTAAAGTGAGGTCAATGAGCCATGGCTGCTGTTTGCTCCAGTCCTTCAAGCCATTCCAGAATGGTTTATTACCGTCATTCACACACACCATAAGCATCTGGAGCCATTCAGTCACATTGTTCTGAAGTTGGTAGTAGCAGGGACCTCTGAGTTCTCCCTAAGATACCAAGAAGCTGAGCTTAAAAGAGAGGAGTCCTCTACCTTCTGGCTACTTACTGAAGGAGGCAAGCCTGTGGTTCTCCCATACTCAGACAGATCATCAGTGCTATTTTTTTTGTTTGATTTTTAGAGACGTGGGGGTCTTGCTATGTAGCCCAGGCTAGCTTTAAACTATTCTCCTGCCTCAGCCTCTCAAGTGTTGGGATCACAGGAGTGGACCACCACTTCAGGCAACAGGCATTTGTCTCTCGGTGTTCACTCATGGTTTTAACGAAGCATACACATAAAATAAACTCTCAAGGGGGATCCATGAGTAAAAGAGTTGCAGATAAGCTTTCTTTGCCGTGTTAAAGAGGACTAAAAAACTTTTCTCCAAAAAAAAAAAAAAAATGGACCAGAAAAGAAAAATCAATCCATAAAATCAATATTGAAAGCAGCTATGTTCCTATGAGCTGAATACAAAGAGAATTTATGATAAAATCCTCCCTAACTATGGATTCTCCCAAAAGCTATCAGTTTGAGTTAGCCCTTTCTTTCCATTTATGAAGCAGAAAATGTAAATCAGGTACTGCAGCTTGAGCTTGCACATACGGATACACAGTCTATTACGGACCTATACCCAAGCCCTTTGGTGGTTGCTATATTTGAGACAGGACATTGTTCTGTAAGTTGCTCAGGCAGGCTTTGAATTCATGGTCCTCCCCCTCAAGCCCCACGCAGCTGGGATTTCACGTGTGAACTGGCAGCCCTTGCTAAGCTGCAAATCATCAAAAACTAATTTCTCTTAAGAATAAGTTTTTCCATAACACGTGTTGAAAAATGCATGAAAATTCAATCAAATCCTTAATTCCAATGGACTTGATATTCATATTAACGAATTTTGAGGTACCATTAGAAGCTGAGTTATCACAGCTGACCACATGTTCTCTCTAGAAAGAAAACACGAGTTCGTATAGTGCAAAGATACTTTTGTTTCCAGGATTCAAAACCACAATGAGCTTTGTGTTTGGCCCTCAGTTAAACAAATAATTAAATTAATCAGCATTTCCATTCTTGTTTACCTAATTAGCTTTTCTTCTTTGCAAATAAGACACAATCTCATGACACTTTGATGTATTTCCATTTCTACCAGTATAAATACAAATGTACTGCAACCCAACCCATGGAGGATGGAGGCGTTTGATTTGAAATAGGAAGGAGAGGGTCAGGAAGGCCGAGGCACAGTGGATTTGTCATGGATTAGATTAAGGTCGAAGTCAGAGGATTCGGAAAGAATGGCACAAAATAAAATAAAAGGAGCCTCAGTGCTAATGAAAAGGTCGACACCCTTGCATGCAGGCTGTGGTCCAAAAAAAGTGCAAAAGCTCAGAGCTGTGAAATGAATGGATTCCTCGTGCCGCAGTGAACAGTTAATGCAAATTCCTCCAAGTTCATGAATCCCATTTGGGACCAGGCAGATGGTCCATCCCCAAAATCACGACTCCACCAATTTCACAGAGAGCAGGTTTTCACAGGACAGTGAACACAAATGAAGAGATGGAGAGAGAGAGATAGCTACCCAGAGCTCCCTCTGTTCTGCTGGCTGCTACATTTCCAGTGCTATTGTGTGAGGCAGTCTGTTTTCCCAGCATACCCAGGGGCCCTGAGTTGCAAGGCAAGCTCTCAAAGGCTGAGCTTCTGAGACCTGTTCGGTCTCTCTGCCTTTCCCTTTCTGAGGCTTTCTGATAAGAAAGCCTGTCCCCTCTGAAGTGTCAGAGCCTCATGCAGAGGGTGTTGAGTGATCGCACGGAGGCTGCTGGTTGTACTGGGTTCCTTGCACACACCATCTGCTTTGGGGTATCATGACACTAAGAGGGAAAACAGCCTAGTAGCACAGGAGGAGCCAGGATTCAGCTGCTTCTCTCTGTCACTGCATCACTGCTTTGTCATCTCAAGATAAAAGTTTTCTTTTAGTAAGTTTTTCAGAGAATGTGAAGATGTTTGCTGATTCACAGACAGGTGAAGGGGTGATTAATAAAATCGAGGAGAATCAGACACTTAATCAGACACATTATATATGGGAGGTCAATAGATCCGAAAGTAACTGCCTTTGAAAGGAAGAGTTGTGCCGGATGTGGTGGCTTGTGATTGTAACCTCACACTCTACAGGTTAAGGCTTCCAAGTTCCAGGTCAACCTAGGCTATATAATGAAACCCTGTTAGGAAAGGGAAAAAAAGTAAGGAAAAAAGGAAAGAAGGAAGTGGGGAGGGAGGAGGCAGGGAGGGAAGCAGGGTTCAAGTAGGGAGGGAAGATGGAGGGAGACAGGGAGGGAGGAAGGGAGAGGGAAAGAGAAGAAAGGAGAGAGAGGAGGAACGGAAGGAAGGGAGAATGGAAGGAAGGAAGGAAGGAAGGAAGGAAGGAAGGAAGGAAGGGAGGGAAGGAGGGAGGGAAAGAAAGGAAGGAAAGAAGGAAGAGAAGGAGGGAGGGAGGGAAGAAGGGAGGAGGAAAGAAGGAAAGGAGGAAAAGAAAAGATATTTGTTGCCATATCAAAGAGAAGACGGCATGGCACACTGGGTAATGGGTAAGGATGGCCCAGAGTCAGACGCTTTCAGAAGTTGGTGGGTTCTGGGCTACAGGATAGACCATCGTTCTCTGATATTTAACCTTGTGGCAATTTGTAGTAGGGGACAGTATCTCAGACTACAAGTGTTGATAAAGAAGTCATGTAGAAGAATTGAGTCTGGATTATTGGTTTGCACACCAAAGCCATTGGAGAACCATTCATCGGCTGTGTAAACTAGGCAGCACTATAACGGGCCTTCTCTCTTCTAGTTTTCAAAACTCTGATGTGCCAGGCACCTGGAAATACAGAAAATAAAAGACATGGTGAGGATAGGAAGATCCCTCTTCCCCTGCCTTACACTTTTTCTCATGATGACACAAGCAGAAGCCATGAGTAGGATCAATTTTAATGGGGCAGTTTTGCTAGTGTTTGAAGTATATCACATATCTGTTCCAAGCATGGGGCTCAACCATGTGATTCTCTGTGAACAGCCTCTCATCAGGGAGACACTTTCTTACACATTCAGGAGTCAAAGTTGGTCACCTACCTTCTGATTTGATGCAGTTTGGCTTTTCTGTCTCTAGAATGCAATTGAACCTCCGACCTAGGGTTGGAAGAACATTTTGTCACTGTGTCAATGAGTGGATAAAGATGTTAACTGCCATGCAAGTACTCTCTGGAACACCATTTTTCCAAGCATGACCTGTGGTCCACTTTCACTAAAATTATTGAAGATGCTTGACACAAGGGTACTAGAAAATCTGTGTCTTTAGAGAAGGTTTCAGTGGTCTGAGTCCTCTTTTCTTCAATCTCTCTGTCTCTTTCTCTGTCCATTTCTCTGTGTATCTCTGCCTCTGTCTCTGCCTCTGCCTCTCTCTCTCTCTCTCTCTCTCTCTCTCTCTCTCTCTCTCTCTCTCTGTGTGTGTGTGTGTGCGTGTGCGTGTGCCTGTGCGTGTGCGTGTGCGTGTGCGTGTGCGTGTGTGTGTGTGTGTGTGTGTGTTTGATGTGTGCATGTGGAAAAGAGGGGTTATTTACCAGCACATACAAGAAGCTCAGAGGACAGCCTCTGGTTTTGGCCCTCACCTTTAACCTGTTAGAAGCAGGGTCTCTTTGATGTTTGCTGCTGCCTATGCCAGGCTAGTTGGCCAATGTGCTTCTAGGGCAGTAGTTCTCAACCTGTGGGTCATGTCCCTGCTTAGGGTCACATATCAAATATCCTGCATATCAGGTACTTACATTATAGTTCATAACAGTTATGAAGTAGCAAGAAAATAATTTTACACTTGGAGTGTCACTACAACATGAGGTACTGTATTAAAGAGTAGAAGCATTAGGAAGGTTGAGAACCACTGGTCTAGGGGCTCTCCTATTGCTGGCTTCCCCGTCATTATAGGCACACTGGGATTATAGGTGGGCTTCCATGGATTTGGAGATCCAAATTCAGACGCTCATACTTGTGTAGAAAGTACTTCACCCAGTGCACCATCTCTCTAAGCCTCTAGCTGGTTGTCTCACACACCCAGGCCAGGATCGATGAAAGCTATATCTTGGAACTTGGGGCTGTGTCTGATTCTGTGGTTGAAAGAGGGGGTTTGCAACCAGGTGAACCTAACTTCAGACCTTACCTTTACCTCTTAGTTGAATCTATATGATGGATAAAACTACTGAATTTAGAATCTAGGAGCCTTTATTTCAATAAATTGAAGTATTATTTGTCCAGCATATGACATACCATATTATGTATAAGGCACTTTACTAGTTACTGTCTTTGTGCTAGGTCACATTCATGATTATCCTTGGCCATATGTGGCTGGATACTCTGTCTTGCTGTGTAGCCCAGGCTGGCCATCAACTTCCTATCCTTTGATTTCAGTCTCCTGAGTGCTAGGGTTGCAGTACCACTTAGATCTTTGTAAGACCTTTGCCGCACACTGGAGATCACTAACCATCAAAAAACAAAAAAACAAAACAAAACAAAAAAACTCTGAGGCTAATGAATGCCCATCACCACTATCAGTAGATCTAAAAATGTTGTAGAAGGGGTGGTTAAAAGAGTCAATTTATGGGTTTCCAGACATTGTCTTTACATTTGTGAACATCTTGAGGACCCTAGCTCAGATGAACTTCAGTATCAAAGAACTCGACCAGCGTTGGCCCCAGGTCTCTGTTCCACCTTGCTACAGCTGAGGTTGCACTGAAACAGAGACCAAGGCCATGGGTTGCAAAACCCAGTGTAAGCCATAGCATGGAGGAAAGTTCAGCAAGCATGGCCTCCCAATATGTGGCACCCATCCTCCACTTTCCCAGGGTATGACTTCTAGTTACTCTCAAGTCTCATCTAAAGTGACCAATGTTCTCAAGGGCTATCACACATCCTTTGCAGAGCCTCCACCTGGAATATCAGCAGAAATATCCTAAAGAGTATCTATGCCCTTAACAACTTGGAGACAATCTTCAGGACATATGGTCTGATTGAAGACAAATAAAACTTAAAAATCACGTGTTGACTGGTTTAAGGCAGTGAAAGGTGGGAACTTGGAGCCAGGTATTCAACACTGGAAGACTCATTTTTGTCCCAGAAATTATGTTGTGTCCCATCAGGCTAGTGACCCATCCATCCCTTCTGAGCCTGGGGAGCCTGAGGCTTGTCTTCTGGGAGAACTTCAGTAAGAGAAAGCTATATTGAGTAACTAGTCTTATGTGGTAGATACTGTTTGTTAGTTCGCAGCTCCTACTTGTTTTATTGTTGTATACTTATACTTTGACATTCCCCATGTAACTGAACTTGCTGCTGAATTGTTACTTACCTTCAACACCCCCTATGAAGACACATGACTGGCATTTTAGATGCAAGTTAAGATCCTTGCTAGACCAGCAATGGTGCAACTCAATCCTATCACCATATTGTGTCAACCCTTCAAAAAGATCTCCATCGATGGCATCTCTGCCTACATTTACCTGTCTGTCTATCCAGATAGATGTTTGCACACTCCAGACCTCACAGCTCCACAGACCCTGGGAGATTCATTGACTTTAATCCAGCCACCCAACATGACAAGAGATAAATGCCTTCTGAGGTCATATTTGCTTCTAATGGCCCCTTCTCCTTCACTACAAGCCTGCATGAAGGGAAGTCGGCATCAGAAACCACTTCAGCACAGTCCCAAAATGACTTCCATGGTTTCAAAGGTCACAGGGAGGTTACTAAAAACAAATTTGATAGCTCAGAATGTCTCCGACTGGGAGAAGCCCCATAAACTTAATGGCACTTATGAATTTATGGGCTATTGTTACTAAATGAGTCATCTTTATACAAAAAGAAGCCAGGATCTGTGATTTTATTAGGGTGATCACGACTGTCTCTGTTTACAGAGATGACTATAACCTGTAAGTCTAAGTGGCTTGTGTCCCCAGAGATTGCCAGCTTCTACAAAGTAAGGTGCTTTTCTTTTCTCCAAAGATCTGTGCCGCTCACTTGACACATTTACCTCATTAAGATCAGTTCCTGTTATAGTACAAAGTCTGGCAAACAGGTAGGAAGACAGCTCCATGGGTTAGAAAGTTCCTGTCCGACACCGACCAGCAACTTCCCTTCCTAATGCATCCTCCAAATTGAAGCTGAGCATCCTGCCCCCTCAGCTGCAAAAGCAAAGGGGCCGGGATTAGTGTACAATGCCCTTTGTGGAATTGCACCTTTGCCCAGGCTTTTAAAGTCCATCTGGCTTAGTAAATGGTTGGCAAACAGCCCCTTGCCTAGAGGAGCTCAGTCAGCTTAACCCATGCAGTAACTTGTCCGGAGGAAAACAGATGCCAACAAAAGATGGCTTCTTGCTTGTCAGATTGCTTTTCCCTGGGAACTAGTTAAAGGAGGGTGTGGAGGCACTAGGCGGCTTCCATCAACACAGGCAGGGTTCTCTTTCTTGATTAATGTGTAGTTTAGCAGCCCTGTTCTATGTGTGTGTGTGTGTGTGTGTGTGTGTGTGTGTGTGTGTGTGTGTGTGTGTGTAAATATTGGACAAATAGGAGGGAAAAGAGGTATGCAGGTCTGGTATTTATTTAGATACTAAGTGAAGTCTCTTTCTAGGTGAGCCATGGCATCATCATGAGGGACTGCATTTGACATAGAACTTGTCACAGTCACAGCCTGCTCAGATGCCGGTTCACATTGGTATTGCCACCACCATGCCTGCCCTGTCTCTGTGGACTGGAATCAATTGAAAGCATGAACCAGAGTCAAGCTTCCCTTTCTGAGGTTATTTTTTAGTCCTCTTGTTGTAGCAACAATAAAAATAACAAATAAAATACCTTAGCAGGTAAAGCTGTGGGGGGTAAACATTAAAACAGATGGTAAATTGTATATAGTGTAAAGTGCAGGAGAGTAATAGGTATGTAATAAAGAATTATTGAG